>NC_135446.1:5628146-5700646 GCF_051991255.1 Vanacampus margaritifer
CTCATACAAACAGTAACAAAACAAATTCAGATGTCGTTTGTCCCACTGATCGTTTCTAGAGTCAAAATGGACTTCAATGGGAGACGACCAAGGAGGACATCACTGATGAAAATATTTTTATTTATTTTTTATCGCCAAAGTGCCGTGTTGTCAAGCCACAAAGCTGGGAGGTGAAGATCCATATGAAACAAAAGTGGAACTTTTTGGCCAGGCGCATCAGCTCACAGACACAAAATGAGGCATCCCAAGAAAAAAAACACTGTTCCTACTGTGAAATATGAAGGAGGCTATGTTATGTTCTGGGGCTGCCTTGCTTCATCTGGGACGGGTACAATGACCTTTCAAGACCATCAAAGTATTGTAAAGAGAAACGTGCTGCCCAGTTAAAATAATACAATTCAAAAGCAACATCTGATCTTCATTGGTTCATTTTCATAAAATGTTCACTTTTTAGTATAACTTTAGTCACATTCAAGTTATTTCTGTGACCACTGTGGGTTTTTCTTTTTACAGAGGTGTACATATTATTACTGTGATGAACTTGGTGAGCCTGAATCTGCAGCAGGGTTCAACCTGTTTGAAGAAAACTAGAAAAATAAGGTTAAATGCTCTTCACGCTGACACATCCCTGGCATACCATTTAAGGCCTCTGACTTCTCCACACAGGAAGCGTAATTGTACACGTCATGGTTACAGCTGTATTTAAAGACAACCTTGGCAATATCAATGGGAACAAGTGTTCTTACTACTTATGTTTGACTGCTAAATGAGCTCTGAGGCACATTAAGCCGCACTTCATGTCATCTTCACTCCATGACACGGGAATATTTCCACTGATTTATGTAGTTCACATTTGACAGCAAATTATGTCGCAATTTCATTTTTTCTCTGGCAACTATTCCACACTTTAGGGGTAAACGTGTATTTTGCTGCCCTATTGAGAGGATTGAGCAAACATTCAACAGCGGTTATATTAATCCAAGTCTATGGAAACAAACACACAGAAAACAATACATTAAGATATTTGGGACAATTCTATGCTTCTAACTTGGATGAGATTGGTGTGGAAGAACTACCCAATCAATTACAAAATTACTCAGAAAAAATCGGCGACATTAGAAGTCAACATACATTAGTGACATAATGAAATAAAATGTAATTGTCTTATCTTTTGTTGTTTGTTGCTGCAGTTCAATGGGCATTGTGTTGCTCCTTCTGGTGGCCCGCCTTGGCCACTTGGTGGCAGAAGCAGTTTAAAAGGAAAAAACACCGCAACTTTAAAGGGGAAGTCAACACCCCAATTTTTTTTTACAATAATATGTTCAATGCACTGCGATTGTCTGGCAACCAGTTCAGGGTGTACCCCGCCTACTGCCCGAAGCCAGCTGGGATATGCTCCAGCCCCCCCGCGACCCTTGTGAGGAAAAAGCGGTTAAGAAAATGGATGGATGTTCAATGCAGCCCCACTAATCTTAATACGGTATTTTGGTTAATATTGTGTAATATTGTATTTTATATATATATATATATATATATATATATATATATATATATATATATATATATATATATTATAATATTAAAATCCAGCTGTTTTTATCCATCTCAAGGTTCGGCCATTTTGCCACTTGCTGTTGCCTGAAGATGACATCAATGTTGCTCAGGTTTCAGGTAACAACCAATCACAGCACAGCTTCTGAAAACAGATGAGCTGTGATTGGTCATTGCCTGAGCCCTGAGCAACAATGATGTCAAGCAAGTGACAAAATGGCCGCCCCTTGAGATGAATGGATTTTGCTGCATAACTCATATTCCACAAATATGCATCAGAATGTCATGTTTAGACTAGTGAGGTCACATGTAACATATTACTGTCAACAAATGCTTAAGGTTGACTTCCCTTTTAATGCTATTTTTAGGGCCTGACATTTGTAACTGGCCACTATTAGCAAAACTGCAAAAATCATCTGTTTGTATGCGATTTATCCCACCCCTTCCCCCATGCATTAACAACTTACAAATAAGAGACAAAGATAATGACATTCAAACATTTCTCTTTCTGTTGAAAAGTTAAAGAAATACAGAAGGACAAAGTATTGTAAACCAGTCAAACATTGTGGATGTAATCCATATATTTATTGTTGTAAGTGTTAAGGGACCAAAAGAGAAATTATTTTAACACTCATTCGATTATGTTTTATTTTTTTGGGAACCGGTTATTTGAGTTTTATTCTGTCAAATATTGTAATCAGCATCGGGCTCAGTATCAAGTGAGCCAAGTACATTGCCACCAAGACAAAGCAAAAAAGATCAAATGATGACTTGAATCACAAAAATCTCTTATCTGAAGTCATCACTGTACATTTTCTAAGGTGTGGGAGGAGTAAAACTAAATCCGTAGAGCGGATTTTAACTGATTCTTCTTGTATGCTCCCACATTAATTGGGGTTCACTGTCCATCCAAAGGCCTGAAGCACCGTAAAACATTTTATGACCTGCAAGGCAATGCTTCCCTTGCTTAGCCTCCAGCTTTGTCAATCACCATAACCAAGCAGATATTGTCTCTTCTGTCAACACCCTTGACGGACATGAACTCATTAAGACTTTATGGATACTCTCATCCCTGATTTGATATCCTGCTTGGCGACACACACACTCCCAATACAAGGGCCCCCCGAAAATCAACTTTGAGTCTAGAAATGTGAAAAGAAACAGATATCGTGGCGCAACTGCCAAGACTTTAACGCACACTATTAAGAGCTATCTTGGCATTTAGAACTTGTGGTTAGGAAGGTCACTCGGAGTGAAAGTCACACAGGATTCAGCATCCGGCCGAGCTCTGCACATCTGATTGGAGATTTTTCAAAACTGGCAAATGAGCCTCTAACCAAACTTCTCAAAGAATAAACTGTAGTTTTATTCTGTTTACATTCTCAATCAATTGGAATTAAAAGGTTCCATTGCTCCGGAGACGCCTCACATCATACAGTATTTGGAATAGGGATTGATTTAAAAAGGATCGCCTTGTGGTTGTAAAGATTTGAAAGTACAGTCCCCGGAATGAAAGAGGGCGACGGATAAAACATGTACTTTGTCCTCTTGTGAAGGGAACTAATAAAATAGCTCATCCTTTGAAGCTTCTGATGAACTAAACACAACACTCCCTAGCCTACTCATTATTGACTTAACAGTCCCACTGCAAACAGAAAGGAAGACTGAATAATAACGACCCCCTTTTGTCTTCCTAAACACATTTTGCTCTCTCTAATCACACACACGACAACTCACACTCAAGGTACATTTACCTGGGTTTTAATGCAGATGTTTCTCCGTTTGATACCACATGAGGGCGCAAAGACGCTGATGAACTGTACATCCGAGGCCAGGACAGCACAAAAAAATCACCTCCAAAATCTTTGCTAAAGGGATTAAAAGGAAAGAAGCATGTTAAAAGCAGTATGTGACAAAATGATTAGATACACTTGGCTTGAAGTCAAGCTCTTGGATTTGTGCAAGGATGTGTGGTGCAAGTTTACACAATGGAGATTCAAGCATGTGCAGTGTGGCTCTGATAAATGAACTAATTTCAACAAATTGGCCCAAGAATGATTGCATATTTACAACTAATATCTTTAATAACATAATAGTCATCTTTGTTTATCTACCTATGTCAGTGACATATAATGTCAGGCAAAACAATTAAATGCTCTTACACTACAACATCATCACAATTTCAGAACTTTTTGTGACATTTGTTTGGTGTTGTGCTGTGAGATTGTTCAATTTACAGGTAACATAATGAGATTGAGAAAAGACAGCATCACGAGTAAACCGTCCACCACACAACAACATTACGGATTGTATTTGTTCTTGCACTTAATAGTTGCTCTTTGAAACATCAAATAATAATAAATGCCACTTTTACAGTAAGACTGTGAATGCATAGCATTTTTATTTATTATTGCAATTTTTGTTTTTTTAACATATAAACAAATCAGCGATTCTATTCGAGCTCCCCCTAGTGGTAAGCAAAGAATCACTGAATTAAATGTTCAAATATGTTTGCATTTAATCTTTAGGAACGTATTGTTTTCAATCATTTATTCAGGTACAATAATGCTGTTTCTTTTTAATTTTAAGTGAATAATTCAGTACAATATCTATTTTCCTATACAGTGTTGTGTTGTTTTCCAACTGTTGCTTGACAATTTTTCCCCAAATTCTAGATACGCAAACTGCATGGTGCTTGCTTCGCAACAAGCAGCATTTTGGCACATAGTTGGGAATTCAAGATGTTTTTTGCCACCACTAGTTGGATTTGCCTTCAAACTAAACATAAAACAGAGATGATTGCATGATGTGTTGTAAAACAAAACCATAAAACGTTCAGGAAGTCCCGCTAGCTCAATGCAAACACACAATGCAAAACAACAAATATAATCAATAGACACACATTTAGACAGACAATACTTACAGGTATAGGCCTATATTCTTTACCTTCATTCATCCATCCATCCATTTTCTTAACCGCTAGTCCTCACAAGTGTCGCGGGGGGCGCTGGAGCCTATCCCAGCTGGCTTCGGGCAGCAGGCGGGGTATATCCTGAACTGGTTGCCAGCCAATCGCAGGGCACACAGAGACGAACAACCATCCACACTCACAATCACACATATGGACAACTTGGAGAGTTCAATTAACCTGACATGCATGTCTTTGGAATGTGGGAGGAAACCGGACTACCCAGAGAAAACCCACGCAAGCACGGGGAGAACATGCAAACTCCACCCGGGAAGGCCGAAGCCCGGACTCGATCTCACGTCCTCTACACTGGGAGGCGGACGTGCTAACCAGTCAGCCACTGTGCTGCCTCTTTACGTTCAGCAAAAATAAATAAATAAAATATTCATATTGGAGCAAAGTGCATTAGTTAGAAAACACTTGTGCATCTGCCCTTATATTGCCCCCTAGTGGTCAAATTTCACGCATCAGAAGGAGTACAACTGGGGCAGGATTAAAACGTTCAATGGTCTTTCACTTGTATGGTGCTTTTTCTCAAAGTTCTTCACACTGAAGATCGAACACAATGGTGGTCATGATGGTGGTTCTTGTCGAGTCTAGCAGTTTCTAAAAATTTTTGAGGAGGTACTTCGTGTAAAATATGTGAGAATTTTGGCTTATATAGATGCTACAGTGTCCATTGTGTACATGATAATAAAAAAAAGAGTTGCCATTATTATGCCTCAAGGGAAGCATTCAACAATAACTGATCAATAAAAGAGAACCCCCAAATTACATTTTGCTTAAGGTCCCATCTCATGGAGGCGTACGTGGGCCGGCTCGGTATTGGAGGTGGGCGACAGCCAGGGTAGGATGTGAAGCTCCATCCCTTCCCTCGCAAAGCCCCACATGCACAGCGCCACTTTTTGTTATGCGCACAAAGCGACCCACCCACCGACCCACACCCGCACCACGCCCACCCCCGCACTCTCGCAGCCCAGGTGGGAGCGCGCACTTCGGCCTCGGGATGCAGCGGCTCACCCTCGGCGGACCGCCAGTGGAGCTCGGAGCTGGAGCATCGACGGGCAAGCCTTAAACCCCCTACCCACCTGTACGCCTTTTAAAAGGACTTTTTTTTCTCTTTACAATAAAGAGAGATCAAGTTGCGTTCAATGCGCAACCATGCTCATCATCTCGTCTCGCAGCGCGCTGCTGTCCGTCTACTATCCGCAGATCTTCCTCATCCTCACCAGCGGTAGCTACCTGTACGTTTCCTAATCTTCGCGATGCTATTTGCTCATCTTGAACACGCCTATATCTTGGATAACATCACTTTTACGCACCGATTACGCACAGCGATCCAAGCAAGGACGCAGGTGCCCAACACAAGGAAGTAACGTGCTCTGGTTGATTTCCACACTGACTTGTTTGGCTTCCTCTTTGGTGTGACAGAATATTTTTAGAAATGGGAAAAAATGTGACTAGGAAAATCTAGTCAGTCAAATTTTATGTTAGACCACAAACGATAAGCAGAATATGTGTGATATTTCCATAGACGTGCAGAGTTGTTAACTAACTGCTATTCCCGATTTTCAATAATTAAGTTCTTAGTTGTTTTTTTAAAATTAACATTCAAGCTCATTAACTGATTAATTACACCTCACACCACCATATGATGCTTTAATGCCAATTTTCGAGAAAAAAGCCATTAAGTTTCTAAAGTAGTAAAGTAATTTTTATAAGACGTGGGGGAAAAAGTAATATTACATGAATTAATTTGCATTTTTCTAAGATAGGATAAAAGTTGTAATATGGTATTTCAATCAAAGTTTAATACGGCAAAAAAAAAAAAAATATTGTAATATTATGGCTTTTGTTCCACAAAACACTTTTTTTCTAAAACTATATTCAATAAAAATGATACAATGATATATGATAAAATCATGAGATGGCAAGATCCGGTCCTCGAGGGCCGGAGTCCTGCAGGTCTTGGATAATTCACTTCTTCAACACAGCTCATTCGTGATCAGCTCATCAGCAAACTCTGCATAAGCCTGATAATGATTTTGTTATTTGGAATCAGCTGCAATTCGAGTAGGGAAACCTCTAAAACCTGCAGGACTCCGGGCCTCGAGGACCGCAGTTTGCCATCCCTGTCAAATAAATGATACAATTTGCTACAAAAAAACATTGTTTATACAATGATGCCATATTTGTCATGAGACAAGTTTGTTTTATTAGCTTAATGGTACCCATATGTAGGTTAGCAACAATTCATTGCAAAAAATGTTTGTAACCCAACCAATGGCTCATGGACATCTAAGGGTCCAGACACCCTAGTTTCAGAATCACTGGTGTAGAACTTAAAGGTGTGCCTAATATTTTGGTTACCTTATTTAGTGCAATTCTTAAACCACCACAATGACAGTCAAATCAATTACCTTGTGAATCAAAAGTCCATCTGGTTGTGAGCCGTAACGTAACCCAGGTCTGCATCTGCATACAGGACGTTGTCATCCGTGGTAGCTCTGGGCGCCAACATCATCTGCAACAAGATTCCAGGCCTGGCGCCCCGTCAGCGGGCCCTCTGTCAGAGCCGCCCGGATGCCATCATCGTCATTGGGGAAGGTGCCCAGCTGGGTATCAACGAGTGCCAGTACCAATTTCGCTACGGGCGGTGGAACTGCTCGGCCCTGGGCGAGAGGACTGTCTTTGGACAAGAGCTGAGAGTAGGTCAGTCCATTTGCGACTCTGTTGTTGAAGGTTTTTGTAGCAGACTGAGAGGAGTCGTTTCAATCCCTTAAGGTAAAATCCATGAGATGGGAAAGGGATTAGGACAATTAAAGTTTGGACCTTTTCGATGTCAGTATGTCAAAAAGTACCAAAGTAGTACCTCTTGAGGGTACAGCCCAAGTGGCAAGACATTGTACACTCTAAACGTACAATCTATGATAACACCCCATTGAGAAAATGGTTGGACTAACTCTTTTCACTTGGTTTGCGTCAAGGTTCAATGATACAAAAGGTAACAGTATAGCTGAGCAAAAATAAATTTTTTACAGCTAAAAGTAGTCTGCATTGTACCCCACAGAGCTGAAATCACAGGCATGTACCTTTATAGAGGCCAAAAGGGTACAGAAATAGTACCTTGCAACGTAAAAAAATGTTTATCCCAAATGTACTAAAGCACCCCGTTGAGTACATAACTGGATTTTAATGTAACTGTAATGATGGTTTTCCAAAGCCCAACCTAAAATACAGACAGACCCCAGTGATTTCCAAATGCAATTGCAAAGTTGTAAAACTTGTCAAAGCAAAGTTGGCCCTGCATGGAGAAGTTACACCTTTTACGTTAAACGGGTCAGAGTCCTTCGTACTTGCCACAGAAGCCCGTTGGCTCCTCATTGTGAGACCCTTATATAAACTGTATTGCGATGTGAAATGTTTTGTTGCGGTTACGCTGCGGGTTTGGACCCGCGTTTCATCTCGTAGCTCTGGGAGCAATCACTTTGTTCCACAGAGACAGACATCTGGATCCCTTTCCTTCTTTTGTCAAAAGGAAATGTCTCCTTTCACTCTGTTGCGTGTAAAAGCGGCAAAGAGTACGTTCTGGATCCAGATTGTACTCCCCTGGAGACATGTTAAGAAGTTAAGAAGCTTCTCCAGCACTACATTCTATACAGTGCTGAAAAGTAAGAAAGTACAATTAATTAATTTGTGACGAAGTACATGTTTAATGTATATGTACTTTACTTGAGTAATTTATTTTTGCAAGACTTATTTTTTACTGTCAACATTTGAAAAACCACATCTGTACTTTTAAATTTTCTTTTATTTTTTTAACCTCTTCTGATAAAGGGATTCTTAACTCATTGAGTAATTTTCAGCAGTAAAAAGTTCATATTTTGTCCAGAATTAATTTGCTAACTTCATTTTTTTTTCATGTACAATTAATACCTTAAAAAACAAAACCTTCCACTTGCTGTCGACTGAAAATGAACCTGTGCTGAGGCAGTAGGTAACGACCAATCATGGCTCACCTGTTTTCTGGGTTCGGTCAGCAAACTGAACTGTTAGCATTAGCTAATTGTTTTTTTTTTAGTCAGTTCAAAATATTAGCAAAGCTATGAGAAAACGTTTTGCTCTTTAACCTTTTAGTCTGAACATTTTCTAATTTACTTAAGTACATTAGTTAAAAGCAGTACTTTTACTTTTTTTACTCAAAGATCTGTACTTAAGAAGTCCCCGTAAAGTCACTATAAATGTCTTCTAAAATCAACACCAAATAGAAAAGTGTGATTGACAACCTTGACAAATTTGAATACAATAAGTGTAATTCGTAAAGTATCAACGTTTTCCATGTTATACAATGAGGCACTCACGGTCTACATGCTGGTTGTCATGTCTGATTCCTCCCCCACTCTTTCGTCTTCTCTCACACTCAGCCTACAACGAGGCACTCCAGGGTGGCCACACCAGCCCGAAGCCCCGTTCCACATGCTCGCTTGTCAAGTCCGACTTATAAAAAAAAAGAAAACAAAACAAAACTCAATCTTCATCCTTCCTCTGCATGATGTGCACACACTCACGAGTGACAATGAGGCACTCTAAAGGTCAACGTCAGCGGACTATCTAAAAAAGAAGATAAACCAGCCTCGTAAAACTGCGGATGTAAACAAAGGCGCTCAAGTTCTTATATAGTGGGGGAGTGTTGACCCATGATGGGATCCAAGTGCATAACTGAATGCCATTGTAGCCCCCCCCCCCCCCCCAAACAAAACAAAACGCTAACACTAGAGCTCCACAACTGAGTGAACATAGTTCAGTCTTTGCATATGTTCAGCAAACATATTAGAACATAATGCCTCTAGAAATAAATCTGACTTTACACTCACTTTACGGGGTCTTTAAGTACAGAGTCAGTGTAAATACTTCTGCTTCTATATCTATTGTTCAAACATAAACAAGCATAAGTGACACAAGTACCAGTTTGGTTTCAGCAGCAATTGCTCAAGAGCGTCAGCTGAAATGGCGCTAATGTACCATCTGTACCACTTCATCTGCTTGAGCACGGGCCCTTTGAACTCATTAAGCGTTGAGAAAGAGTCGGCTTGAATCACACTAACCACTAATTGAAGTCAGGCCCAGCCGGCAGCTGGATGGCAACAATGCGCTGCTGTACAATCCAAACAAATCACGGCGAGAGGAGATTGCTGGTTGGCCGTCAAATGCGCCTTATGCCTTGAGAAATGCTCCCTGTACAATATATGAGGATTGTACAGATTTAGCCTGATGAGTGAAGACTTCGGAGTTTGTTATTAGTTAAGGATTGAGGGACCATAGGCCCGATGGTTTCACTTTGTCAGGTTGGAGGGGAGCCATTAGAATTGAGACGGTGTGCATTAATACCGCGGCCTGAGAGGACGCATTACACTGATTGCCACGGGCCGATATCCTATTACACCGACCCACTGTGGTTCCAGTAAATTAATTCACCCCCGCATACCCCCCTCAGCATGCCATGAAATATAAGGGTGTTTATTCTCCAGTTCAAATGGTGACACGCGAAAAATCCCCTTGGAAATGGGCATATGTCAGTCAAGTTTGGCCACAGAGGGTTTCAACAACGTAGTATCGCTTGCAAAAACAATGTGGAATGCCGAAGACGGACACGGACAGACATTTAAGCTGTGTGAGAAATTCCATTAATGAAACACATAAAATAAAACAGGAAGGCTTATCCAGAAAAAAACAAAACTAAAAACTTTTCTGGTCAGCCAGTAGATGTCACTTGTGTTTTCCTCAAGTTAGGACAGACAATAAGTGAACCAGAACAGCTGATGATTTCAGCCATTAGTTGTGGACACTTGACATAAATTGGCGTATAAAAATTAGCCAAGTGACGAGAGAGAGAGAATGATTGCAAGAATCGACAAGTAGTTCTTAATAGATAATAGTGTCGTAACAGCATCTAAAGGGCCGTCCTTGAAAGGCTCGGTGGTTTAGTATGTGGGCAAAGGGTCCAATCGTCTAAGAACAACATTTCTCAAGAAATAATTGTCAGGAATTTGTGGGGATTCCATCATGGACAAACCATAATATCCATAAAATATCCAGAGAATGCATCAAAATCACGCCATGTAGAGAAGATACCGATGTCGAACAACCTTCCGTCCCTGCATTTAAAAACTGACACGAGTCCATAAAGGATATTACTACTTGGATTTGGAAGGACTTTGGAAAACCATTTGAAGGAAATGCAATTCGTCACTGCATCTGCAAAAGGTAAAAAAATGATAAATGAAAGTAAGACTCAGCTTTGCAAAGGGAAAACCATACATCAATAACATCCATAAGCCAGTTCTGGGCTCGGGCTCTGTCTTAGATGACGCAAAGTGGAAAAGTCCGCTGTGGTCAGACGAATCCATGTTTCAAAAATTGCTTTTGGAAATCTTGGCTTCTCGTGTCCTCATTGACTAAAGAGGCAAAAGGAGCATCCAGATGCTTCCCAATACAAAGGCAAAAAAGTCAGCATCCGTGATGGTATGACGGCGTTTCGGTGGCCTACAGCATCATGGGCAATTAAAAACCTTCATCGCCGCCTGTGCTGCAAACCAGATGACGTCTTCTAATTGAAGCCACATTCTGCATGTGCTACATGAAAGAACTGCTGTCTATAGTTACCTCACACTGACAACCTAACACCGGTGGTGGGCCGTTTGGACTAACAAAGCCTTCTCTACTGGCCTAAACTCCATCAGTAGCACTGTACAACCTTATTTCTAATAATTCGTCCCAATGGTACATTGAAATCGATCAGTTTTTTTCTCTTCAGGTAGCCGGGAAGCAGCCTTCACGTATGCCATCACAGCTGCCGGCGTGGCACACGCGGTGACCACGGCATGTAGCCAGGGCAACCTGAGCCAGTGCGGCTGCGACCGCGAGAAGCAGGGCTACCATGACCGCGAGGAGGGCTGGAAATGGGGCGGCTGCTCAGCTGACATTAAGTACGGCGTGGACTTCTCGCGGCGCTTTGTGGACGCCCGTGAGATCAAGAAAAACGCCCGGCGCCTGATGAACCTGCACAACAACGAGGCAGGACGAAAGGTATTGGGAGCAGAATTGATTCAATAGATTTAATTTCACACATTTTTGACACATCAATGTCATACAATCGTTTTCACATGACACGTTTCCATCGAATGCTGGAGTTCAATTCACCATGTTATATTTACATGGTATGACATCATACCAGTGGCGGGACATGTATTTAGTACCTGGGCCTCCAGTGGGGAGTCAATATGGACGTTTTTTCCTCATCAAATAGTTTTGCTCTGACCAACCAATAAAATGACAGATAAATGTTGATGTTATTGCGGGCTGATTGGTTAAAGAAGCACCCATTGCTGACAGAGATGAAGCTATATAAGGCAGCACCTATTGATTCTCAAGGCCCTGGTTGGGTTAGATTGACATTACAGCACAGAGAATAAGTCAAATCTCAGGTCAAGTCATTATGCAGTCTTCATAAAGATGGAAGACCAATAAGGTCAGATAATGAGCTTAACGGCCAATTTATCTAACCAGTACATACAAGTAACACCTCAAGTCAAGTCCAGAGTTTCTAACTCCTAAATTCAAGTCAAAATTCAAGGTTTCTAGTTTTTGTTAAGTCGACAAGACGGTAAGACAAGTCATCTCAAGTCAAAGTCGCAATGACTCCAGCCCCAAGCTACATCACATATGTCAGCACCACAACAAAAGTGCAATATGGCAGTTATCGCAAGTTACCGTATGTCCCAGACCTACCCGTGTTAGTTGATAAACTGAAATATATTTAGAAAATTAAATGAAAGATGAACGGCGATAAAGAGGGGATTACCATATACCAAAAAGTTGGTATGATACAGATTGAATATTTACGTCTTATCCACTTTTGACAATGGAAATACAATGGAGGTATACAGTACCAGACTACATAAACCGAATTGTACTGCATGGCAAAAATGGTCTATGGTGGTTCCTTACGGTTGTGGCAAATGTACTCAAACTCTGTACTCAAATAGATATACATATACTTGTTAAAAAAGACGACTAAGAAACAAGAGAAAACAAATATTCCTAATAAGACACATTTACCATTGATAACCTCAAAGACTCGAAAACATGAACATTATTAACATTTTCTAAAAAGTATTCAGAAAGATATCCTTACTTCCCACAACTGAAATCGGATGACGATACTTCAAGGTCCACAAAACCAACTTAGTTTGTTTGTGAACAGATTCTGGATGAGAGAATGAAACTGGAGTGCAAGTGCCACGGCGTTTCGGGTTCCTGCACCACCAAGACCTGCTGGATCACCCTGCCCAAATTCCGAGAGATTGGTTACCTACTAAAGGAACGCTACGGCGCGGCCGTTCAAGTGGAGCCGGTCCACGCTTCCCGCCTCCGCCAGCCTTCCTTTCTACGCCTGAAAGAAGGCCGGGGCTACCAAAAGCCCACTGACACCGACCTAGTGTACCTGGAGCGCTCGCCCAACTACTGCGAGGAAGACAAGGCCACGGGGAGCACGGGCACGCGGGGTCGACTCTGCAACGGGACATCGGCGCACGTGGACGGGTGCAACGTGATGTGTTGCGGCCGGGGGTACGACACGCACCACTACACGCGGGTCTGGCAGTGCCACTGCAAGTTCCACTGGTGCTGCGTCGTCAAGTGCAACACCTGCAGTGAGAAATCTGAAGTTTTTACCTGCAAGTAGAAAGGGATATGATGGATTTATTCAACGTATTTATTCACACATTTTGCACATTTTTGACATCCTTTAGGACAGCAGATGTATATTTGCCTTACATGCCGGTGTGAAACAAACACATGCTGCAAGAGAAAGGATATGTTATTTGAAGGCTTTGCATCAAAAGGTATGGCACTCATAAGGAAAATAATTACTAGGATGAGTACGTGAGGGGGACAATGGGAACATGCTTTACTGCAGTCCAAAGTGAGGGAAAACCGATGGCTAAAACGCTGGAATACAACTGACTGTAACTCACACTGTATTCTGTTTGAACACTGAAATTAAAAGTAAATAATTTATGTTAGACTTTATTGCATAATTCCAGAGGCTGGAAACAACAACTCACCATTTTTTTGCTTCTCCTTTGTGATCCACTGTTGCAAACTGGACTTCTGCAGTGTCTTCAGTGTTGATGAAATATTCAGCCAGGTCTATCCTTTGCAGCCATGATTAGTAACCTGTCCCGTTTTAAGCTATTGATTACGCATGGGGTATTTTTCTCGGGCCCCTTCTATTTTTAGCATCCAACCTCGTGAGTGTGAAGATCACTTTCCATCCCGACTGTGTTCATTGTTTTGTTTTCGAAGGGCTGAGAAAAGCATGTGAGGCCTGTCGGGACGCCACCGTGGTGATGCGACCCGGTCGGGCTACAGTGGACGTTCCCATGAATGGCTCGGACCCGGAATTCCACGCTTCCAGTGCGGTTTAAGCCCGCCTGGGTGGATGGCATGTGCCTTAACCACACAGCCCTTGCAGCTATTTTTGGTCTATCACCCATCATGTGTTAAATGTTTATTTAGGCTTTATATAGCTGCCAAAACCATTTGAAGAGTATATTTTTATATGAGGAACATGGCACTTTATGTCATTTAACAAATGGGAAGGACGTCGCCATTGAAAAAGTGTTTACTAAAAAAAAAAAAAGTGAAAAAAGTGTTTAACTATTGTCTTTGTGGGGGGAGGGGAGAGGGTCATATTTGAGAGCTATAAATTATTTGGGGTTTATACTGTTGTTTCTAAATTGTAAATAGTCCATGCTTTACCAAAGTAGCCCAGATTGATATACAAATCAACATAGACTAGAAAATTAGTCAGACTGTCATAGTCAATTGTGCAACTTTAGTACAGACTTGAGTTGTTTTTTGTTTTGTTTTTAATAATAATTATTGCTTTCTCAAAGCAAATCCATGCAGCTCATTTCTTTACTTCCATGACACGTTTTCAGCTTCCTCTTAATGCCTGTTGTGTTTTGTCGCATCTGGCCTTTCTTGGCTTCAATAAAGTCATAACAAATCATTGTGGGTAGCAAACAAATGTCTTTATTAAGCCTTATCCTAAAAAGGAACTTGTTCTTTTTTTTTTTGCTGAAGAGATAAACACAAAGCAGAATAAAACGCTGATATGGGAAACCCCAGAAGTGGTGGCCCTGACTAATATGTTAGGAGGGGAGCAGACGGCCGTGGCAGGGCTGAATGACTCGCACAGCCTCTTTTCCTGTGCGGCTCAAAAGCATTGCAGCCAGCCGGTCGAGCGCAAGTAACCGCTGTTTTGTTAGCTGTCTGAAATCCTTGGGGACCGGAACAGCGTAAGCTCCCCGCACTATGGCGGCGGATTGAGCGGAGAGTCTGGCCAATTGTTTCAGTGCATCTTGTCATTATCAAAATGGGAGACAGAGCAAACAGGGTGGGGCAGGGCACGTAAAGCAACACATTGTTGAAGTGTCAGGACTGTTCAGCTTAGCGGGTCGGGATTCTGTAAACTCCCGCTTCTCTGGCCCCTCCATCTCATCCAGAGTTACCGCAACAAAAAGTTAATAACAGGTTCTATTCATTGACGCTGGAAGAAAGTTCACTTGGAATATAGTTTTCCAAAGTGAAGAAAAGCTGCATGAGGTGTGAAAAGTCAACACTGTGAGGTTGAAGAACGAAGTCATTAGCAAGACTGAATGTCTTAAGCCCTTTCAACGCTGCATTTATCTACAATAGTGCAATGAGTTTGGATTACAGTTCAAAAACTAAGATGAAGAGTCTAGTGAAATTGTGTTAGTTATTCTCTATGTAACATTCTCTTCTGTTATATGATTGCAGAAGTCACCACTATTCTGTTCATGTAACTTTCAAGGTTCAAGCAAGTCCCAAGTTACAGTGGCAAAAATCATACAAATCAATCAAAATCGTAGTCCCTACTACATTTCAAGCAAGTCGAGTCAACTTTAGTTAATTAAATCATAAGTTATACAATCGTGCTCAGTCACAACATGTATTCGCTCATTAATTCACAAATGCGCTTCAAATGTGATGCTGTGAGACTACAGCCGAATGAATGTGTTACATCTTGCTTCGACTAAAACGCAACAAGATGATATTAGGATTTGAGAGTTTCATCATATTGTGCCAATACTGTCCACTTGAACTGTGATTTGCAGGTTTTGTCACTTATGAAATATTACAAGGCTTTGCACCTTTCTATATTTATGACTTATTCATAACGTGTGTTCCATTCAGAGTCCTATACTTGCAACATGCTGGGCATCTGGTGACTCGGGGAGCTGAAAAGAAGTCAGCAAGATCTAGATCTAGTCACCAACCTGGCTAATGGAATATTACATTCTAAAGTCTTTAGATTATATCTCAGCTTTGTTTCCAAAAGATAGCATGAAGATGTCCTATAGCCTAAACCTTACTTTTCTACTATGCAAATTCTGAGCACTTTAATACTGTACTAACAAGCAGTTTGTTTCCTCCCTACACTCTGCTTCCACATTTTTGAAAACCTGTGATCCAGTGGAGGGCCGCTCCATCACACGAGAACATCACACGTCCTTCTGCGTTGGTCTGAGCAACAAGCTCCCATCCCGCTCCTCTATGCGAAAGCCCAAGTCCTTGAGCGCAGAGTAGTCAGCGTCGCCGCGGTGCTCCAGAGACGCCAGCAGCTCCTGGTTCTTCGGGTTGTGATCAAAGAGATTCCGAATGGCTAAAATAGACCACTGGCTAATGACTGGGAGTGTTATATAAGGAAAGAAAATGTGATTTTTCCATTTTAGGTGGCCCAGGAGATGAGTCTTACAGACAAATTGAAGCACTTTCGCCTTTCGAACAAGATTTGAAAAATATATCATAGATAAATATAACCAAGAATATCGATCTGCAGAATAAATAAAAAATTGACCAAATTTGGTTGTACTGTACAAGGCTTTGGCCTGATGCCAGGAAATGCATATTGCTGGCCAAGGATACAGGGGTTGTTGCTGTCTATTCTGCAGTTGTCCAGAATGAGGGGGATGCCTTCCAATTCTCTCACCTAAGGAAACAAATTCACATGCAAATCAATGTCATTTTCTTGCAGGACTAATGGGAAATAGTCAGCACTTTACAGCACCTTTTTTCAATTGTGCTGTTGAATTGTTTTCCAGCTGTACTACAATTGCAACGTAGCACGCTCAACAAAACCAATGTTGTTGTCTCTCATAATAAGTGAGAAAATATTGCCCATGTTTAAAAATTCCAAGTGATTATTTGATGGCAAATGATACCTACAGGGGGGAAATTGTAAAAAGCAGCGGCATAGTTGTGGGTTTGCCTTTGCCTGTCACAACGGCATCATCTGCTTCTTATCATTTATTTGCGTCTATAGGCTCAATTATTGTATTTGCTTGCTGCTGACCTCCACTTGTCACGGCGGTTACTCTCCAAACAGAGCGCCAGACCTAATAGCCGAGTAAAAAAAAGAAAGAAAGAAAGAAAGCTGTTGGTGTTGTCAAAGATGAGAACAAACAGCCCCGCTCTGTATTTTCCACAGCAACAACAGGACTTCAGCTTTATGCGCATCCAGTTCGGCACTTGGCGAGGACATCTTATGCTCCAATCTCTCCAGACGATGAACGAAGTAAAATGTGGCTTACTGGAACTTGCGTGGTGAAAACAGATATGGGGTGATTTCTGACCACTGACAGGCCGCAGATCAGCATCCATAAATATTACGGAGAGGCCAACTGAGGGTGTCCATCCCACAAGCATTCCATCAATCGCTTCCTATTAAATGGGACTGGGCCCTGCATTGTGGCACGCACGGAGGCCAGCTCCTCCCTAGACCGCTGTAATATTTATCTTGATGTGACGAGTGAGATGTTGACAGCAGGCGATGGAGGCAAACTGATAAAATCGCGGCAGCGCAGGCGAGCTAGGGAGTGGGTGAGTGCCAGAACATGCTTTGTAAGGACAGGAACACACAGAGTCCATCAACTCATTTCCTCTCTGTCGTCGTCCAGCTGAGTTGGCGGCCGCCTGTTTCACGCCCGCACTGTAAAATAATAACGCACTAAAGAACAAATGTTGGGAAAAAGCAGGGAATCCATCTCTCTGTTCAATGTCGCTCAAAAATAAAGTTCCCATAGCAGAGCTCTCACAAGAGAAGACCAATAAAACACATGACTGCAAGTGTTATTTAAAGAGAGCAATGCGATTTTTACACTTAGCCATGAGGGTAAATTGTGACCTGAGAAAAATGTAAATTTTTTAGCTAATAAAGATATGGTCAAAACTTTGTACAATCACGTTAGTAGAGCTTTAACAACTGGAGAGTCGTCCTGGCTGGCCCACCAAGATTAGAGAACGACAATGGTAGTAAGAGCGAGCAGACCTCCGCCAAAGCCGAAGAATCCTGATTGAAATCAGCTCCTAATTGTTCATTGTTTAATGCTTGATGTGGTTATTTATATACAAGATGGCCATCGTGGCCAGTGCAGTGGTTAGCATGTCTACCTCACAGGCCTGAAGTTTTACAGTAGGTTTGAATTTCAGCTCCAGCTTGCATGGGGTTTCTCTGTGTAGTCCGGCTTCCTCGCACATTACAGAAATAAGTGGTTAAAGCACAGGCTGACAACATCATGTGTGTATATATATAGGAGTGTGTGTGTGTATATGGGTGTGTGCAGTCCTCATGTATATACTTCTCTACACATGTACACTTCTGTGAAGACTTCTGGGAAGTCTTCTACTTATTGCTGCACTTCTTATTTATTTAATTTTATCTCTTTCTATTCTGTTGTTTTCTCTTTACTGTAAACTGCAGCTGGACGGAGTCCAGGAAAAAGTTCCCCACGGGGAAAATAAAAGTATATCGTATCGTATCGTATCGTATCGTATCGTATCGTATCGTATCATTTTATGTGGCCCGCAAAAGCAAATCAAGTATGTCAACTTCCATGATGCTTGCTATCCGTACCAACATTTCAAATTGTCTTATGTACTTAATAGTAACTACAAACAAAGTGTTTAGTAAATTAACAACTCTAATTGAAGATCTAAGTCTAACATAAAATACTTTGCCTTTGGTCTTAAGTTTATGTCCAATAAATCTGATATTGTTTATTGTAATTACTTGTGTTAAAACATGTATGAGAAGCAGATCTTCAAAAATAAACACATATTAAATTGCAAACGCAATGAGATTATTTTCAAAATCATTCAGGTCCAATGAACAGAGAAACTAAATGAGCATGCTGACTGACTGGCAAACAGTCCTGGGTGTACTCTAATGAAGACAAGCACTACAGATTTTTAGCATCTGTCTACCTTGTTCTGGTTGTTGTAGTGGGTGTAGCACAAGTTTGCAACAAGCCTGATGAGGTGAGCCTTGAAGCTGATGACGGGGGATTGGCTGGACGGGTCCATCTCCATGTCCACCAGGGCGTCGAAATTCTGTGCCGAGCTGAAGATGTTCTTACTGCTCTTTCCAATGGTGTGAACCTGCTTCAGAAGCTCTGATGGGAAACAGGAGAGCAACACTTAAATTCTGTGTTTTATCGACTACGGGGCAGGAATGCGTGCGGGAATCTGCTTTCTGTCATGACACCTTTACGACAGGAGTTGGGCTGGCCCAGCTCGGGGTCAAGTCATTCATGGGAGGTTGTTGTTTGTGTGATTTGATTTACCTATGGTGGTCACCAGGAGGTCCGGATGGTCCTGTAGGAACATGAATTGTTGTTGGTGTGACGTCATCTCACACAGAACATCGAGTAGACTGATCACCGTCAGTGCCTCCTGCAGGACCTGTGGAATATTGCAATGCAATATATCTATAGAGTAAACCCCAGCCTTCTTTCATTTTTTTTTTAAAATACATTTCATAATGGTCATGTATGTACCTCGTCACTGGAGGCAGAGCCGGTGGCGAGGCTTAGCACGGCTCCACAACCTTTCTGGAATGAGGATGCGAGGAAACGGGCCACGCCGGGAGGGATGCCATTATCCAGTGACTCGCCGCCACTTAGCTGGGCAGAGATCAACTCTAAGAGGGTAAGCCTGAATAAGACACAAATAGAGCACTTTTCTCATTTATTTTGCACTCTTTCAGTGGAAAACGTTTGGACATTTCTGCTACAGGTCGTAACGACAACATCAACACAGGTAATGCCATTAAGAACTAGTGTATTTTTTCAGCATTTAGTGTGCATATAAAGCCCATTTTGAACATTATTTTCATCTTTATGGTTGAGGAGTGAGATTGTCACCTGCTATCTTGTCATGCAGCAACAGACTTGCTTTCAAGAATATTTGTGTATGAAAAAAAAAAAAATACCTTTCACAGGGAGACATTGCAGAGTACATGTTTTCAACCAGAGCTGAAGACTTGAGAAAATGCTGAGTTGCAATAAGCACCCTGTTAAACAAGACACTGCGATAAGAAATGGACTCTCCTGTGACATCAACAAGTCTGCCAGTCGTCTCTTACGTCCAGTCCAGCTCAGGTTGTGTTCGACAGAGCTCCATCACCCTAAGCGCCAGCTGGATGTTCTGCAGCTCAGCCAGTTCTTCCACCTTGCTTTCATCCAGGCACGAGTGGAGCAGCATGGAGGCGTAGCTCACTGTCTTCTCGTCAGCCACATTAAGCAGCTGCCTGCTCACAATGTGGGCAAACGTGCTTGTGATGAGTCTTTTTTACATTCATGTACTCACTCTTCAAAATATTATTGCTGTACACTATTTTACATTAACTGTTACTGGGCATGATGAGAGCAGTTTTATACCACCTGTCCTTTATGCACCACGGGTAAAAAATATTTTCAGATATCTATACTTCACTTGAGTATTTATTTTTCTGACATCTGACTGGACATCATTACATTGTTATAAAGTGTCTTGCAATTCCATCAACTTACAAGAGTAGAGCTGGAAAACTCAGCCGCCAAATGACATCTTTACACATTTGGTTCCCCACGGATAGATTACCAAGAAACTGGATCCCACAACGCAGAGCTAAAATAGATAATTGAAGAAAAATGGGTTACAGTGGTCCTCTGTTCATCACAGGAGTATTATTCCACACACATCCATGATAGGTGAAAACTGATATTAAAAGGTTTTTTTTTTATCGATAAGTCTTAAAATACCCCTAATTTATTATTCAAATTGGGACTGAACAATTCATTGATTTTAATTTCACATTGCAGTGTAGTAGAATGTCATTTTAAAATCACAAAGGCTGCAACTTTGGGGGGGGGTTCCAAGTCTGTCGCTAAGCTTTATTCATATTTAATTTATTTATTTATACAATTTCGAAATAGGTTCAGTGCATATAAGTGCAGTCCACATGTTAACATCTTCTTTGTATTGTGAAACATGAGAAGTTAAAGTAATAATTTGCATATAATAAATCTGATATTGTTTAATGTAATACAGATTACATTTTTGCTTGTGTGTTTAAAGTATATAATGGAAGAGGAACTTGAAAAAAAATCGCATTTAAATCGCAATACTGGGGGCGAGGGGGAAATCGCAATGACATTTTTCACAATCAGCCAGCCCGATTTTGAACATATCTAAACCTTGCAAAATACACCATTTAAATGCATTTCAAATATATATTTTATAAATTGCATACATAAAATTGTAATTGTAAAATGTAATAGTCATAAAAATTGTAAACATAAAATTTAAAGACAAGAGTAATAAACTGCAAATACCTCCAAATAATCTCCACATTGAAAATTATTGAATCCATTTTTAAAACACAATGTAAAAGAATTTCAACGCAAAAAAAATGTTTAACAGAAAAATCTGTGATATACTGGGAATTTATTGTACTTTAATTGGGAATTGATAACTTACACTCAAAAATGCCATCCCCGCTCTCTGAATTTGTGTGAAAGAATCTCAGGAGTTGAATGGAAATATCAACAAAACCAAGTTCCCTGGAAGAAGAAACATATTGACGTATTGGAACACGTGTACATGAATTATGCATGTTGTTACCTGAGGAGGCTCTGGTTGTGAGAACTTTGCACACAGGAGTTTCTCAGCACCCTGAAGCACTCTGCGACAAGCTGCAGCTGCAAGCTGGCGGTTTTCAGGTCCTGATCGAAGCCGTAGGCAGCTTGGAGCTCATCGCTTAGTCTGGATAAGACCTTCACAAGAGTGGAGAAAGCTTCTCTGTCCACAACATCTCTGAAGGTTGAGTAAATAAAATGGCACAATTACTTAATAAGAATACATTTTATTTCCAGGGGTTTTGAATTTCTAAGTTTAATTTATCCCATGACTAAGCACTCAGTTTACTGGTATATATAATCAATCTTCTCCATTTAAATCAATGTCCAGTGCCATTTCTTTTTTCGAAATGATTGATTGTGGAGTCGTCAAGTGTTTGGGGATTGAGTTCCAGGACTGAAGTGCAGCAGAGCAGAAAGCCCGGTCATCCAAGGAAGCTTACAGTTTGCTTTGAGGGGGAAAGAAGAGGTTTGAGGTGAGGGACTGGTGGTTTAGGGTATGTGTAGGGGTGAGCAGGTTCCTTGAGGTAGTACTCAGGTGCATTGCGGTCTGTCATGATGACAGCCGTTTTATAATAGATTCTGGAGGTTTTGGATAATTAAGTGTCCAGGTACAGTTCATGAATTGTAATCAAGAAGGCACATGCAGCACTGTTTTGAAGTTCTTTTCCGAGGTCATCAAGAGTTATACAGGAAAATTGACCAATTTCAAAACTGTTCGGATATTATTAGTAATAGTTACTTTAATCGAATAATGTACAGTATATTTGTATTAATGTGGCCCTCTCATACAGCTGAGTAAGGTCACTACAGTCGCTTATACAATTTCATTTTATTTTTGTTTTTAATTCTGCCTCAGCTTCCACTTTGTCCTATAAGGTGAGGAGAATACATAAGTAATATTCAAGCTGCTATACTGTCGAGTAGCTTACTTGTACGTGTGACAGTCAGTCACGTCAGTCCAGTGGCAGTTCAGTTAGCTTAGCAAGAAAGCTAACACCTCCGGTGTCGAACTATACGAGACAACACACGTCTTTGTTCCCACCTGTATTCCTGGTCCCGTAACGCGCTCGTAAACGTTTGGAGAGCCTCCAAGTGTTCGGGGCAGTGTTTTTCATTCAAAATACGCACAATATACGGTGAAATGTCATCTGGGTTGGGAGTAGCTGCCATATTTTCTTGCTTCGGTTGTGTGTGGAGGAAACGCGGAAGTAGTTCTAAAAGCCCGTTGGTTGATCCGCAGTTAAGGGCGGAGTCAAAACATGTGCTAGTGTTTTCAAGCACATTTCATGCAGTTCAACGACAACAAACGGTCACTGAAGGTGAATGAATGCAGCAGATAACATTTAGTATAGGTTTTATCCTGTCCTAGCTTATCTTGACTTCTGCAATGTTTAATTAGATATTATTATTGCCCACTCCCTTTAATAATTCAGACAAGTTCAACACTGACATATGCAATCCGTTCACCGAATGCAATGTTTAAAGTCTGCAGTCCAGATTTTCATTTATTTGAGACAAGTTGTGGGACAGTTGTTGCCACAGGACAAGCATCTGGGATTTCCATGCAGTGTGGTAAAGTTTAGATCACAGGATTTTCCCCCGCTATGGTTGCCCCCTGTGTTTTGGTTGGCCATGTGGAGCAGTCGGTGGTGGTCAAAGTCAGATCAGTTGATTATATACAAGGCAAAGTATTCGCCTTCAAGCCATTTTTCATCTTTAACATGAGTTATTTACAGAACAAAACATTTCCAGTATTGTATATCTGATTATTCATCCCCGCGAGCGGTAATAACTGGAAATATCCTCACAAAACTGGAAGTTGTTGAGGAAACTGGCCGTGTAAAGTTACAGGGAAAACAGGACATTCTGTGAGACTTGGATGACTTTGGAACTTCTCTTACATTAACTGGAAGATGGCTGGTGGAGGATGTGGTGGCTTTCCTCAGCACAAAACAAACAGTGACCACATTTAATGACAATTCATAGTCTTTAATAGTCACAACTAATTGCACAGTTCCAGTGTAAAAGTTATAATCACTCAAGTATTCTTTGACAAAATAGATTGAACTTCATGAAAAAAAACAAGTCATATGTACATTTGCTGTATGAAAAATACTTTAAAATACTTTAAGAACATGCAGTCATGCCTGACAAAGAACATTTGCCCAAACATTATTGGTGGACAGCATTGAGTTTCTTTCTTTCTTTCTTTCTCTCTTTCTTTCTTTTGTTTAATAGTACTAATAAGTCAGAACTTTGTCTTCATAATTACGAGTGAAAAAGCTCCATTTTATCATACAACACAGTGAAATTTGGCACGCTGAGGTGATAATAAGCTCCAACATACCTTTTTGCCACCCATACATTACATTTTTGTTGCAAATCTGGAATGTTTTTTTTTATCCATGAAATGTACTTCACTGTAGTTCACTTTTTTTTTGCTATTTCAATGCAGATAACTAATGATAAGTGTCTATCTGTATCATTTGGGCATACAATTTGGATTTTTCTAGCAAGCAAATAGATTATACAGTATTCATACTGTAAAGCAGCATGTTTGCATAATTGAACGTTACGATGGTGACTACGGTAATCGTCAAGATGTACGTCATCGTTCATCTTTTGATAATGTCGCCCTGTTTTTATAAATAAAATTTACCTCCATCTCCAGCAACATTTACAGAAAATAATGGTCGCTTCACGCATGTGGTATAACTCAGAACCAGAACTCTGAGATGACCATGTAGATGACAACCATGTTGCGGTGTGAGACTAATCCCGATTTGATGTAGTTCAAGGCCACGTGTAGTTCGATGTCCTGGGGTCCAGGGACTGGCTTCAACTGGCGCACCACAGCTGGGATAATGACACAGCAAGACAGTATTAAATGGAGGACTAAGAAACCAAAAAAACCAAAACAATCAAAGTATTACTTTGCTACCACCTTGGTGTCAAGTGAAGTGAGGACTTATATTTAGACAAAAATAGTGCTTTACCATCTATCTATCCATCTATCTATCTATCTATCTATCTATCTATATCTAACTATCTATCTATCTATCTATCTATCTATCTATCTATCTATCTATCTATCTATCTATCTATCTATCTATCTATCTATCCATCCATCATCCATCCATCTATCTATTATGTACAATTTAAAAGTCCACGAGACAGTAAGAAAGCAAAAAGTGAACCGTGATTTTTGTTTGGTGATCTTTGTGTGAGTTTTGCTTTCTGATGTAAAATAAGTGCCTGGTCTATTGAACAACTGAGTTTTTTTTGTCTTACCAATGACATAACCTTGATTAATGCGTTTCACGACGTCATAGGAGTCATGGTCGTCTGTCATCATGATTTCAAACACGACGTCAATGTCGGGGTTGGGCGGTTGAGCCGGCATCGACGTCCGCATTAAAACGATTTCTGCGGAAAGACAGTGATTTGTATGGCATTGAGCGCAAGATTTCAACGGCATCTGTTTCACCTTCAGGCTGATCAATGGTCCTATAGGTGGGCAGAGAGAGGACGGTGTAGGTGATGATGTGGACGGGGTCTCGCAAGCAGGCCAAGTTGTTGGGGTGGCAGGCCTTGTGGCAACGTACGCTGACTGAGTCCTTGTTCACCGATCTGAGGGAACAAAACAAGCAGGAGACACGTGAGAAGACGGCAGAGAAGGGATTAGTCACGATCTCGACACTTAGCCGCTGCTGGAGAACCTGGCAGCACCTGAATAGCCCTCATAATCTACCTTTCCGAGGGGAATGAGTGCCTTTGGATGAGTCCAAATCCGACGCTCCACTTCTACAATAACACTTACCCAAGTGAATACAGTGGGGCTTTCAAAATCAAACCGCAAAAAAAGCGCACAGGGACCAGATCCATCCAGCAGGTGAGTCCAAGTTGTTCACCGACTCAGAGGCCAATATTATGTGGTTGGCCCAGAATGCCAAAAAAAATCTATACTGATGTGAACCAGTGACATCACCAGCACAGGGTCAACATTGTGTCGAAAAATACACATCCAAACAAGCCTCATTCCAAAAATAAGATTCCAAAACAGAGATAATGTAATTATTGTCATGTTGCATATTAAATGATTAATGTGGTATTTTGACAAGGAGGCCCCTCCGATCCAAAGATTTACCATCACCGCAGTTATGCTACCTTTTTTTCAATCAACCTCTCGCAAGCAAGTGGAACACTGGAAAATAAAAAGTGTCCGCTTGCGTTTATCCAGCTGACCGACGTGGCTACCGGCTTTTTGGTATCGTTTACAGCAAATTAAGTGTTAATCACCTGACACCGACACTCATGGGCACCATCCATCATGAGCGGTTCCACCGCTAATTGGGTCGCCATGCTGATGCTGGCCGGGGCCCCGAGGTGCCCAAAACCTAAGTGGCGAGCTTATTTTTCCTGCTGTCCGCTGAGGATGACTGGAAAAAGTTGCTCTCAGAAACAGGAATGTGGAAGAGAAGAAGCAGGTACTGTGTGTGTGTGTGTCTTTGTCTTTGCTACATTGTGGGGCCCATACAAGCACGTTTTTCTGGTTTAACTAACATTGTGGGGACCGACTTGAAATTATGGGGACATTTTGGTGGTTCCCACAAGTTCAGACCTCTTTTTGAGGGTCAAGACTTGGTTTTAGAGTTTAGGTTTGAATTTGGTTATGGCTGAGGTTAGGGTAAGGAATGGGGATAGGCAATCATTTTTGATGGTTGGGGTTAGGGGAAGGATCTTGGAAATGCATTATGTCAATGAGATGTCCCCACGATGATACAAAGACAAACGTGTGTGTGTGTGTGTGTGTGTGTGTGTGTGTGTGTGTGTGTGTGTGAGAGAGATGCAATTTTGCCGGTTTAATTGCAAATAAATAAAAAGGTACACACAGTGAGAAGCTGCCACACAGTTGGGATGGAAAGAGGCCATCTCGTCATGGAGCAGTCAACAGCTAACTAGCGCCCTCTAGTAAGTTGAAAAGTGTACTGCAGTGCTACCCCTAATGCATGAGCCTCGATACAAGAGCTGTTGATTTTTTTCTACTTAAATACAAAAAGAAAAAAAAAGTATATCAGGAAATGGACTAATAGGCTGCTACCTGTAATTTCATGGCCATAAATTAGCATTTTGAGCGCATGTTTTTATTTAATGGCTAAAATTTAATTTTTAAGCTTTGTGGAACATAAATGTGATACACAAAGTAGAAATAAAAAACAAGAAAAGGAATTAATGCAGCACTGCAGCAACAATTGTTATAGGAAAAAATGTATGAAGAAAATAATTTTTTAATGACAAAATATTTGTTATTTATTTTAAATCATAAAAATAAAATAAACATATTTCCATATACAGTTAACATGTTTTATTTAATAATTAATAATTATTAAATTAATCATATTTAATAAATAGTTTTTAAAATGAGAATTAATGACTATTTCATTATTAAAATAAATTATTAACAGATACAATTAAATTTTTGAGCCCTTCAGCATAGAATTTTACTCATCCTTACCCAACAGGGGTTCCAGAGAGGAAAAACAAGCAAAATGCCACAAGCAGAAAAGCTCAGATTCAAACCCAAAAGTTTTCGGTTAGTAGACAAACAGTGTGCTCACCCTTGTTCTGCTCGTCGGTAGAAGCGTGGACACTGAAAAGTCAAACAGCGGTATCCTCCGTGGATGTTGAAGCAGTCCTCCGAAGTGTCGCAAGAGTGGCTCTCAGCTGCACACTCGTCAATATCTAAACACAAAAATGACATGCATAGCACATTCGAGTTTGGAACAATCTGAATTATTTATCATAGACATGTGGACAAAATTGTTAGTACTCCTCTGTTAATTGAAAGACAAGCCTAAGGTGGTCACAGAAATAAGTTGAATCGAATAAAAGTAATTGATTTTTTTTGTGGAAATGAATCAATGAAAATGTTTCAGACCATGCTTACGCATAATTTTCTTTCTAATCTCCTGAGATAACTTTCTCCTTCGCTTCCATGTTCACGGAATAGCCGACTGACTAATTAACTGATTGAAGAAACCTGTGATGCTAATAAGAGAGCACATATTGTTTGAACACATCCCTATGGTCAAATTATTTTTCATCTTTTCTTTCTTTTTCTCATTTTTGTCCAAACCTGTTTCATTAGTTTGTTTTTAAAGATTATGCTGAACCACAATTCAAAAGAATGTCCGATTTTCATTGGTTACTTTTAATAACAACATGAGATTCAAGTAATTTCTGTGACTGACAAAGGGGTACCAACAATTTTGTGTGTTGATAGGAACAAGATGTGAGGAATGACCTTGGCAAGTGCGGCCATTCGAGGCCAGGGTGTAACCCACTGATGGGCAGGTGCAGTCAAAGCTCCCCGGTGAGTTGAAGCAGTGGTAGGCGCACACTTGGCTGGCGGTGGGCAGCGCGCACTCGTCGATATCTGATGGTCAACACAGCTTGTTGAAATCAGTAGCAATTGATCATGGGAGTGGATGACTAAATACATGTGTGCACTCACCACCAAACAAGGTCAAGTTCCAACCAATGATTTTTTATAGGTTACATTTTTAAATACACAAAAAACAAATCACACTCACATTCTCTGAGGACAAATTAAAACTAGAAGTGGTGCATCACGGGCCACATACAAATCATTTGAATTACATTTGTTATAAATAATAAAATAATAAATTGAGCATTTCATATCTTTGTTATTAAAATGAACCATTTTACATATTTTACAACACATTTTCACTATTTTTAAAAATAATTGTTTTTTGTTTTTGTAGCCCTTGATCCCAAATGTTTGCCCAACTTGTAGTCTTAAATGAACCTAACATGGGATGTTTTGGAAATGTGAAACGCCATCACTGCAAAAACTGAAATCCTAACTAAGATATAATTTCTTAGATTTAACCTAAATTAGCTTATTAGCTTTGAGAAGTAATTTTTACTTACAATTAAATTCTCAGACATTGCTTATTTTAAGATACTTATTTTTAGATACTATTTGATCAAGCAGTTCTGACATTACAGACAGTTTTAAGTACTGTGAGGCTTAAAACAAACATTTTCCACATTTTAAGATGACTAACCAACATCAAACGCCCTAAACTGGGATTTCGTATGGGCTTTCGAATTTTCTTATTTTAATATTTTGCATAATCTAGTAATAAAATAAATGGAAAAAATATTTTCGTTATGTTTACTTAGCTCATTTTTTCTCTTTCCAGGAAGTACACTACTAGCTCAGTGGTTGACTGGTTAGAGTGTCTACCCTCAGACTGGGAGATTGTGGGTTCAATCTCTGCCAGGGTTATACCACAGAATATAAAAATAGGACCTGTACCTCCGTGCTTGACACTCAGGCAAGTTGGCCAAACGTAAATGAATATTTATGCATTTAAAAAAATAATTCTATATATTACAATTGAAAAACATTACTTGTTTTTAGTCTAAAAAATACTACTTTCAAGACCACTAGGTTTGATATGGGTGTAGCATTATTTTCTTATTTTTCTAAATAAAATAAAAAACAGGTAAATTTGAGCACATTTTTCTTGTTCTGTTGGCAGATAATTTTGCTTTTATTTGAAGTAATAGCTTTCTTATTTTACTATATTTTTATTCTTAAATTTTTAACTGTGTTGACAAGGAGCTGTTATAACATCTCAAACTCCACACAGGATGACCCGAAGTAAGAGTTGAAGCATGAATTTTAGAACTGCGAGGCCAGCGTGCTAACCATGAGGTGCTGCCCCAGTTCCAATTCCTCTAATTTCCTGATAGCATGAGTCTGTCTAGTGGGTCAAAGTCGCACCTTCACATGTTGTCCCATCAACGTCACTCAGCTGATAACCACGGTAACAATAGCACTGGTACGAGCCGTAGACGTTGACACACTCCTGGTTGCACGGGCTAGACTCACACTCGTTGACATCTGGACAAATATACAACCCAATAAAAAACATGTGAAATAAAAACATGCCTTGACAAAGAGTAAAAACGTCACAAGTCTGAAAGTTTTGAATGAATCACCTTCACAATTCCTGCCATCAAGAGATAGTTTGAAGCCAGTGGAACAGGTGCACTCGTAAGAACCTTCTGTGTTCACACACTTGTGGGCACATACCTTCCTGGGATAATACTTGCATTCATTGACATCTGGAAAGTAGATCACAAATACATTGAAGACGGTGGCAAGCTGTGCCAAGTAAATTCATCATAATGCACAAGCTATGTTATTCTTTACATTTACTATACACTCTGACAAGCACTGGGTCAAAAATAACTCAAATTGGGTGAAATACGTAACCCAACGCTGGGTCCAAAAGGGACTGAACGAACCCATGCTGAATTTTTCATACCTAGCGCATTGGGTTGAGGATTTGACCCAGCAAATTAGGTCATCCAACAAAAGTACTCATGCTAATGAGTTAAAGCTATGCTAACAAGTAATGTGTTATCAGGTTATCAGTATAGATTGTGGTTAAAAAGAATTTTACTACAACTATTTTCTAAGAAGAAAAGGCAACTGTCAGTGGTCGCCACAGCAAGCCATTTCGAAGAATGTGACTATAAATTAGAGCTATCAAACAATTAAACTTTTTAATCAGGTTAATCACATTTTGGAATTTTGATTAATCATGATTAATCACTTAATTAAAAAGTATTTTTATCAACATTTTATGCCCGCCAAATTTGAAGAGCTCTTATACATTTAATGTTATGAAGACATCTTCAACATTTTTTGATCCACTGCACATGCTCATCTTCCTCTTTTTCTAATCAGTTATTTACTTGCATAATGTAAAATAAATTTAAAAAATGATCACAATATTTTGACATGAGCAAATAAATGTTACACGTCAACATTTATTAAATGCTTTACTTTAAAGGATCTTTGTGCAGTTTGTCACTTTTTTACTCACGACTGCCACCTCTGGCCCAAAGCGTAACTGCAAGATCTGTCAAGCTCGTTCGTAATGCGCGTGCGAGTAAGTGCACGATCTTAAAGCAACAGCCACAGTTTACAAATGAAATTAAAAATTAATTAAAAAATTAATAGCACGATTAATCTGCATTATTACAAGATAAAAAAAATTGTGATTAACCAAATCATTACTGCTTTAAGTTTGACAGCACTACTTTAAATGTACTGCAACTTAAGACAGTGCTTCTCAATAATTTTTTGTCACGCCCACCCACACAAAGTAAAAAAAAATAATCGCACTTTTCGAACCCCCCACACCTCCAACTCTCCGCAGCGACTATACACAGTATCATTTGTCTATAAAATTGTTGTAAGTACTCCTCTGCAGAGGAGTACCTACCAAAAAAAATACAAATGTTCTCTGAGTCACACATTTTTTGGTTGGAACTGACTAATGCCATTGCCATTCATTTCAAAGTGTACAAATAATTTCAAAATACTTTTTGGAGTAATGACACAGAACAAATGAAACTTGTATCTCAAGGCAGCACTGTACAAAATCATGGAATAAATATCAGATTTTAGGTTGAAAATGTTGGTCATGGCTTCTTGTCGTGCCCACAACTCACATTCAGACACATTCAGGATGAAATATTATTTTTACCTTCACAGAGCTTGCTGATGCTGTTGAACACAAAGCCACTATTGCATTGACAACGGTACGTGCCCACCATGTTAACGCATCCGTGGCCCCCACACACACCCGTCTGGCACTCGTCGACATCTATCGGAGAAACAACGAAGCAAAAGCAGGCTGTGGGACAGAGATTCCCAAAGGCAATTGTTGCAATGGTAAAAGCAGGTACCTTTGCAGCGTGTGGCCTCCGCGTTCAGGTGGTAGCCTCGTCCACATGTGATGGTGTTCTTGCGACAAATGTACGAGCCCTGCGTGTTGATGCACATGAGGTTGGACTGGCAGGGACTTCCAGCCCTAGCCACACATTCGTCGATGTCTAAATTAGAGGATGCAAACACCCATTTTGGTGTAAAATATTATAAAAAATCAAACGACAAAGGATACTATTACAACCTGTCCTTAATTTCATGGTTCAGGTTTCCAAATTTGTGGTTATAAAGCACCGCAATGAAATATTCTCAGTTTCCATGGGGGGATATGATGTGGTCTTTTCCACTGATCTGAATATAAGACTGGATAGCCGATAGGCCAAGACTTTAGAAGTTGGGAGGCCGCCATATTGCTTCGCCCAAGAAACATTTCTTGGCATACGATCATACACATTTACAGTATCGAAAATGGAGAATATTTGAGACAGTACTTAGTAGAAACAGCATGATTTATGATGTTTTAAATGTATTAAACATAAACAAGAGGACTTGTTTTACAACTAGCCTTAAATACATGTATAAATTATATGCTCAATGATGTTTACAGGAGGAAACTTGTATATTTTTTTAATTAAAGAATTATAACTGTAATTCACCAAAAGATGCCTCAGCCAAATCTAATATTGGGGTCTAAGGAACTGAGTGATAAAAGAAAAAGGGGGTCTTCAAAGCAGCACATACTGTCCACTTGTTTTTTTTTTTTTAATACTAACTGCCTATGAGCTGTATATGTCTCATCTGTATGTATACCATATAGTTTATACTGTAGTCTGCTTGCGAGAGGGGAGGAGCAAGATGGCCGCCCTGTGACTTCAGCGGCTTGCACGGGAGTGTATGGGCTTTTCTTTCATTTGAAGTGGAAACGTTTTATTATTTGCATTATTTTTTTGGGCCATACATAACAAAAAAATAAAAATGAATAAAGTATTACTGGTATACCTTGTACCTTGTGCACTAAAAGTGACAGTATGCTTCTGCTTCTCTGCTTTGCCTGTGCAGTGTACTCAAAATTATTATTATTTTTTTAAATGCATATATAACAATTTGATATATATCATTGACTCATTAAATTCTTGCTTCAATTGAGTTTTTTTTGTTTGTTTTTTGTTTGAATCAACTCAAACATGCTAGTTGTATGGCATTGGTGCATTATGATCCTGTTTTACGTGTTTTGCCGCCATCTTGTGGCATCTACACATAACCGCAAACCCATTTTGCAGTTTCACTTTATGAAGTGGCTCGTTCCATTTCCTAAGAACGGATCTGTGAGTAATTGATCGCCTCAAACAGGTTTGTAATTACCCGTAGTTGCCATAAGATGGCAGCAAAGCACTATTTTTCTATTAGACACAGCGAAAGCCTGAATTTATCCTCCCCACAGTTCTTAATTGGGCATCAAAATACCCAGATGAGGCTTTAATAGACATGGCTATAAGCAATTTTTCAAGGAATAACGGATGCTACGGTACCCCCAAACCACAATCCACACATTTCAGATCAGGATACCAAAAAGTAGAACACATCTGTATCATTTTTGTAAAGCGGACTACTTTAACGTGTCATCTTTTACCAATGCAGCTGCCGATAGCGTCTTGATGAAACCCTTCTGGACACTTTTCCTTTGGGTAACATCGGAAGGAACCTTCAGTGTTGACGCACTCGAAGTTTGGCCCGCAGTTGTGAATATTCAAATCACATTCGTCAATGTCTGGAATAAAGTCGATAATCAAATGTCGCATGGATTGTGTCGGCGTTGGTGAGGATGTTGTTTTCTTACGCGTTACCTTTGCACTGGTTACTGTCCGTGAGCTCGTACCCGGTGCCGCAGCCAGTTTCCCGCTGGCAGCGGAACGAGCCTTCTGTGTTGATACACGCTTGGCCGATGACACAGTTGTGGGCGCCGAGTAGACACTCGTTAATATCTGCCAACAGAATCACACACTTAATCAAGTCAAAGAAATCTTCTTATTAATTAAATATTTGAAAAAAGAATGCTACCATTCACCTTCACAGGTTATTCCGTCACGTCGTAGACGATAACCAAAGTAACAAGCACACATGCCGTCCTCAATACAACGCTGGGTGCAATTCATGGCTGGAGAGTTTTGAGACAAGGATGGAAAATTTTACAGTCATTCAAAGTATACTAAAGAGCTTAATCACTGGCAGCCATTTTCACTGAAGCAACCCACTTCGCTCCCGGCTGTTTTAGTGGATTTTGACTGATTTTTCAAGGCCCACAGAATATTGTGTTATATTCCTATAAGGACATGGAACTTACCAAAAAAAGATTAGAGTCTCTTCTTTCATGAGGAAAGCTAAGTATATTTGTATCTGGTTCCGTTTGGCAGCCATTAGTATTAGACTATAGCTAAATTTCATCATTATTCACATTCCTGTTGAAAATACTGTCAAAAAGAGCTTGTTGTAACATGATCCTGGCTGATCTCTTATACTCTGCTGCCACCTTCTGGCCATTTTTTTTTGTGCGATAACTACCATTGCTTTAAGCCACCTCTTCATGTCAGAAGCTGCATCAAAGCCTTCTGTATGCTCTAGCATTAGAAAAACAACAACAACGTATAAAAGTGTTTTGGGGAGTAAAGGACAAAGTATTAAAAAAACGTATTCACACATTTTTGGGTTTGAATGAGTTAAATACATGTTTCTTTTCTTTAGACAATTTTTAAGAAACTTAAAAGCTGTATAAAACAAAGATGAATGCCATAACTCCAAATGAAATAGTTAGCAGTGGATAAACGCACAAACAGTACATCAAACCATCCAGCCATCATTAGCTTTTATTATGACAAATGAGGTCATAAAAGAGGTCAAACCTGTGCAGTTGTCTGTTGCCACGAGAGGCACCATGGTCAAATTCACTGGAGGCAATGTAGGAGCATTCAATGGAAGCACTGTGGTAACATTCCCTGGAAGAAAAAAAAACATGGCACATGACACATTGGGCCACAAAATGGCATTAAATGGTCGCCATTTGGCAAGGGGGCTGCCATTTTGTTTGCATTTTTCCCACCATACAACTTGAATGTTTGGATGAGAAACTCAAATAGCACAAATCATCACTTTATACTTCATTATCCTGTATACCAAAGCAACTATCAATGTACATGATGTTGCTTTGTTTTTAAACATTATCAATAAACATGTGGCGTTAAGTGCTCATTATACAAAACGCACAGTACAAAAACACTGGATAAGAATTGCTGTACTGCATTATGGAACATGTCCTTACTTTCAATGGTACATAGATGTGGGTGGTGGGATACATTACATTTTAAGATAGTCAGTAGTAGTGCTATTAATCAGACTTATGTTTTTCGTACACACATTAGATGAGTTGGGATCTACTTTAGGTGTAAGTGCGAAAACACCAAATTTAACACACCTGCTCCCCATTCACAACAGAGACCTTGTAACAAGTCACAAGACACAATACACAAGGGAGATAAAATGGCTAATTAGGAACAAGTTTCACTCACGGGTGTCCTCACTTTTGTTGCAGTTGACACATTAATGACTGTGTATTGAGTTAATTTAAGGTGACCATGACAGCAAATTTACTATTAAACAAACTGAACATTGACTACTTAACACTGTCGCAAGGTGTAATTTTTTTTCAATGTTATCTCATGGTTGAAAACATTTACAAAAATTTGAGGGATATGCAGTGCTCTATTTATAGAAATAGTGCATGTAAGTGTGTATCACCTGCAGTAGAATTAAATTCCTCCGTAGTGTTATTGGCACAGCAGTTTTCCGCGACAAGCATGCACTCTTTCCCCAGCGACATGTAACTCAAGCCGCAGGCCGGGTCTTGTTCAACTGCTGCCATGCCCAACATGCAGCAGTCACAGCACCGCTGAACACACACAATTGCAACATTGGGATCAAAAATACAAACAGATACATAGCTGGGAGCCGATGATGCGTCACCTTGGCGATTTTATTCTCCCAAGGCTTCCCAGGGAAGAAGTGCCTCTCGCAAGCTTTCTGCCAGGTGGCCATAGTGGCACCGGCGTCGCACAGCCGCTGCTCCACCACCGCCATGCAGCACTGTTCCTGGGCCAGCCTGCACCACACGCAAGAAACACAAACATCATTACTACTATTAACGTTGTAAGGCCACAAAAATAAAATATCATCTTGCGATACAAGCAATAATCTGAGATACAAGAGTGCTTTGACCCCCACCATTAATTGGCGCCAGCAAACTTTACAACATCCAGCCGTCATCTATTCACATTGGTTTCCTTGCAGTGAAAGGGCAACGTCACTTGATGGCGCTAATTAAGCTGGTCAGCCAACTGACAAAAAAATTCATGGAAGAAAAACAATAGAGGTGGATAGATGGATGGATGATGGATGATGGGTGGATGATAGATGAGTTAAGTGGATAAATGGATCATGGATGGATGACGATAGATCAATGTACGTGTGAATGATAGATAGATGGATAATGATGGCTGGAGGGATGGAGGCATGAATGAGTGAGGGATGGCTGGATGGATATCTTCCCTAATCTTTCCCAATGAGCATTTATCCTGTTGTACTTTTATATTCTGCATTCTTGTTACTATTTTCTTTCCAATTGGTTAAATTAGCGATTTAACAATGAATAATACATTTAAAAAAATCTATTACTGTATTATTAAACAATTTTACAAATAGTTTAGCTAAGTGTATATATATATATATATATATATATATATATATATATATATATATATGTATATATATATATATATGTGTGTGTGTGTGTGTGTCGTGCAGTGAGCTCTAGTTTTGGGTAGGCAGGCGGTCGCAAATTGGAACACACACACAAATTACAAATTGGTGTGCCGGCAGGCGAGTGTACAACGTGACCTAGGGTGACCATATTTTAATTTCCCAAAAAAGAGGACACTCAGCCTGACCTCGAGATACTTGATACTCAGATACAAGATGCCATACATTCAAATTATTTTAACATATGCCTTCTCTGTATGGGTAGAAAACAAAACAAAAAAACATTACTCTCTTCTGAAGTCTTACATTTTTTGCTCTGCAACCTTGTTTTTCTTTCTTATTTTTTTACTTTGAGCGGGGTTCGTACCCATCGCCTCTGGTGCAGCAACTCAACACTTGCCACTAAGCTAAAGTTCTGGAACACCGTCAGCCAGTGCACAGTCTGCCAGGCACAGTAAAAGTTGCAGTGCCTCCCATTTGCCGCACAAAAAACGGACAATTTTAATCCCACCCGAACGCCCGGAAAGAATGTAATAAAGTGAATATCTCCCTGTAAAACAGCCTAATTGCTCCCAAAATCAGGCTAACAATAGCAATACCAAACACCATGTAAAGTGAAACAGGCAGTTATTCGAAGCACATCCACAAAGCCAATCTTTACTTTTGGACCATTCTTTGTGAACAGTATGAATAATTCTTTGTCCCTTACTTTACTGAAGATCCGGCAGCTAAGGCGTTGGTCTCACATCCTTCAAAATATGATGTTTTTCCTCAAAAGAAAGGCGTGAAAATTGTTTTATATTCTCTAAAGTGGCGTCATCTTACCACTTTACTGTGCAGTGTGCACTAAGTATATTTTGAATTCACAAATGCACTGTGGGAACGTACATAGGAATAATACAGTGACGTAAAAAGGCTACGTAGCGGTCTGCCTATTTGCGTAAATTACTTTTCTACTGGGAAACTGACTTCGCATGCACGAACACCCATCGCTACGCAGACAGGGCTGGGGAAAAGCACAGAGTAGCAGTGTGCCTTCAGGAAGATAATTTTTGCATCATTTTTGCCTGCAGGCAAGTAATGAGTCATTTTTAATTGAGGTATAAAAATCACCAAATGTTGTCACTTTTAAACCTATAGGCAGTGTAGGCTTTCTAAAATGAAAGAAATAATTAAAACAAATCGAAAAAGCCAAACTGTTTCAACTTTCATTTTAGCCTGGGGTAGGCAGTGCCTACCTATCCTGACCGCACGAGAAAAGTTGGTGTTTAAAGTGCTCCAGGGGGGAACTTAACAAATGTCCCACCAATTACATGCAGTGATTTGCAGGCCAGAGAGGATTCCCTGCACGCTTCTAAACATCTTAGCTAAGCAACTGTAACCCAATCAATACAGTGCGAGTGTCTGCCCTAGTAGGGAACAAAGGTTGCACATAAAGCAAGGTGCACTCTTTACCTGCATGTGTGGTAGGGTGAGATGTAGGGCAGGTCGGTGCAGTTCGACAGGGTTCGAGCCCTCTCCTTGCCGTCCTCGCAGCAGCCGTATAGCGTGTGCGGATGCACCGATTCTGTCGACTCTAACAATACCCAAATGATGGTATAACAAGATGCTTCATTTTGATGTCATGATTTGAGGAATAAGCGGTTTGCAAACTGTGTGGATGTATTCGAAGTCATAAGGAAAGGAATAAGTGTTCTTACCGTATCCACGAGGAAAAGCGCACACAACAAGAAATATAGTCCACAGTGCCATTCCGCAGTGTTGGGTCGCACACTTGTTCAAGTTGCGTGTCGACTGAGCCGAGTCGCCAGGAAGCACGCGTCTCGACTTGGTCATAGTGGGAGTGTGAATTCGTGCGTGGGTGGGGTGGTGGGGAGCGGCTTGCAATGTGTACAAAGCATCACCACAGGAAAGTCTTGATATAATAAAAAAAAAAAAAAGTGTAGTAGCACTTAAAAGACAAAAAGAATAATATGATTGTACATGAATATTGTCCAAAAATGAACTTGACCTTTACAAAAAAATCTCTTCTAACAAAAACAATCTTAAAACAAACTTTAAATCATATTTTTCATTAATTTATATATTTTTATTTAAAACAAACAAAGGATTTAAACCCTAATTTTAAATAAATGTATATTTGCAGTTTATCTAAGTATCGACTTAAAATACTTTTGTCTTCATTTATGCACTATTTGTGTATGAATTGTAATATATTCAGTCCATCTTGAAACCAAAATATTAGGAACACTTAACGAAATGAAATGTTTTTCAGTCATTCCTATTTACAATTTCAATTTATAAAATTCCTTTAAAAAAAAAAATCGGTGTCTTTTTCTATTAATTTGTATATACATTTTAACACATTCACTGGCCACAGAGTTCATTTTGAGATGTTTCCTATTTGGAACTTTTCCATTCATTCCCAGATTGATTACCAATTCAATCAAACTGTACTATTTTATAGTCTCAATGTTAATACAAATTAGTTTTTATATATTTTTAGCACATCTTATTACCATATTAAATTGTAAAAGTCTTCATTTTGTGAGATCTTTCTAAACCAAACTATTAGGAACACATCTCAGTATGATGCATTATTGTTTTGATTCAACATATTCATCACAATAAGTACTTAAGTGTTAAGTTTGGTGCTCTGCACAAATTAACTGATTTAATGACTTTAATTCTATATTGTATTAGGTGCGTTATTTGCAAGTTAAAACTTTTAATAAGACCAATGTTATTATTATTTTTTTTTTATCTTTTGGCACGCTAGAAACAAGAACTGAATATTTCCTGATGCGTTAGCATTATTTTTGTTCCAATCTTGTACTGAAGAGGAATTGTGATGCGCAATAAGTACAAGGACATTTAGTTCGGTTTGGGGATTCTCGCGTCTCAGAATTATCGGCAGCAGATAAGAGGTGAGCGGCGCCTGCTCAGATTAAGGCCAAAAAACAAGGTTGCTGTTTGATAAAAAACTTGATGAGCTCATAAACCAGAATTAAAGGAACAGATAAGACATTACGCTTTTTTTTTTTCATCAAAAGGGATTGTTTAAATTGACACACTTCCATCTGTACACAAGCCACAGTGGCTCTTAGCATATATAGTTAATACATTACTGATATAAGAAGAAATCCTATTGCACTAAAACAAAGAAAGATGTGAGCTATTATAAAACAGAAAGGACTCATCATGCATGTATGAAGGAACATATTTTTTGACTGCCTGCTTTGAACCTTCAGAACAAAATAAATCAGTCATTGACTTTTTTTGAGTCATGACTACAGAAAAAAAAAGTAAAATGTCTATTCTGCAGAATCTCAAAAAGAAAGCTCATTAAGAGACTCCAGTGTGTATTCAATAACGTCTGTTCAGTAGAGCGGTGCTCTCGGGTTCCTATTGCAAAAATGGAAGACGTCATCAGCCTTCTTTTTTCTCCACTTCCTCACTGGTACAATCTATCTGGCCTGCTGCTTTTTCCTGTGTCTCTTCATTGGGGACATTTTCCTGTGTGCTGTCCTGGCTTTCCGTTCCATCAGAAGTCTGCTCGTTAGGAAGTGGGGTGTTTTCCTCTTTTGGGGAACTGATTGGTGCCTCATCCATCGCTACAGCGCCTTTGCCTTCTTGAGGAGGAGCGGCTTCGTGCTCTTGCTTGACTTTCTCCTCGGAACGTGGCTCTACCTCATCTTCGGTCGCCACTTTTGCGTCTGTTCCCACCTCGCTCATGCCAGTGGCTTGCTCTTTTCTTTTTAACTCTTTTTCTGTGGCGTCTCCCGGAGGAGGCGTATTGTCTTTGGCGGGTGGGATTGTGTTCTCCGCAGGACTGGCTGCTTTGTCGTCCTCCGGGGGGGGCTCACTTTCCTGCATTGGTGCCTGCTGCTCCTGCTGCTCCTGCTGCTCCTGCTGCTGCTCTCCTTCGTCGTCGTCGTCGTCAATCTCGTCCTCCAGTGGCGGAATCATGCCTCCTTCCCTTTCGCCGGGGAAATTCTTGTCAGGATAGACCAGCCTCAGCTGCTCTTCAAAGTAGTCTTCCAAGTACAAGCCGGCGCTGCCCATGTCTGTGCTCGCCTGGAATCATCAAAACACTCATAGTATCAAAATAAACTTTGAATAAATGATTAGTTCTCAAATATTGTCACTATTGGACCCTTGTTTTTCTTTTGTCACCCAGTCTCAAAAAGGAATGTTCAAATACATTTGCTCAGCTGTTTACATTGTAGCATTGTGGCTACAGCTCAAAGCTATCCCTTACGATACTAATACTGTATACTTCATGTGATAAAGAAACACACCAAATATGAATACACGTATATTGTTACAACCCCGGTAATGTGTTTTGCTATAAAACAGTCACACAGAAAAAAGGATGACCCACTGTAAATTTTTACTACCTGTACACAACACACCATAGTTTAGCACCTTGTTGAAGTTATCCCTGAAAACTGGGCACGTAACTGCTGTTTTGCACCCTAAGCCGCCATTTACCTTATAGTACTTGGCACAGTTCATGAATATGAGCCTCACGTCCGCGACAAACTCCTCGGGAGTGCCGTAATGTTTCCAGTCGCCTGCCTTTTTCTCCAGCTTCCTTTTAACAAGAGATAAATCCACCGGGTTCGTGATCACCTCTTTGTATCTTTTGGACTCCTGCAGTGGAGAGAGAGAAAAACAACAGAACTCTAGTTTCTCTTTTTATAACAGATTTCATGTGAAAAAAACTAAGTAGTTCTAATTTCAAAACAATGTGAATTCATTCCCTTCATTGGCATTCTAAAACGGCAGGTAAGCGACATTTTAGAATAACCCCACCCAACATCATAGAAAAAAAAACACTCACCCTTTGCTGATAAATATGTAATGGAGAGGGAGTGACACTGTCATCAAATGTTGTCTTATTGGTAATATTGGAATTAATAAAACCTTACGATATTCAAATTGTTTGCTAATATTAAACAGAGCAGGAAGAGTGATTATATAGTTTGAACTTCCGAGTCATGTTTCACTTTTGAGGCAGAAAATTAGGATTGAACTTTTTCAAGCATTCCACTTACGGATGTGTGCTGGAAGTGGGTGCTTAAGTCATTACAGAAGAGAAGTAGAAGCAGCCGCTCACACGCCTGCAAAGGAGGAGGAACGATGAGAGAGGGGAAATAGTGGACAACAAGCTGCTGCAGTGGAGGGGGAAAAAAATCATGGAAAATGAATGCGCACCCTTTGGTCAACAGGTGGCAGTCTTTCTACCACTTGCGAGTCACCGGCGTCCTTGTCGCATTCGTACTGCATCTCGGGTGAGACGAGGTCTCGGCAGAAGGAGCAAAACCACTCGCCACTAAAGAGAAGAATGAGGATGACTACAAAATACAGGGTGGCCCTAAAGTAGTCGCAGTGTATAATACGTACGGTACATATATTTACAGTTTTTATTTGTAGTTTGTTACCTAGGCGACTCATTGAGCAAGGGGATGTGACAAGACAGATGGAAAACTTTGGGACACTTGTCACAGCACAGCAGCTCTCCTCCATTCTGGCACACGGCACACCAGTCCTCGTTGGGGTCTTCTTCCGTCGGAGCGCTCTTCTCAGACTCCGTCTGTGGGCCGGGCTGAGGGTGCGGCTTCGTCGCTTGGTTGGAGTCGGATTGGTGGGTAGAGAAAGGGGGGCCGATCTTGAGCTGTAATGTTGGACAGGCCCCCGTGCTGCTGTCGGGAAGGCTGGACTGCACCTAAACACAACAATAGAGTTCTCACGGTTGCAAAGAGGAAATATCCGAGCATTCAAAAGCAGAATAGTCCTTACAAAATGAACTTCATCTTCATCTTCTGGTTCGTCCTTGATGACGATAACAGGCCCAGGGGACGACCTTCTCCGTCGCTTGGCTGAGGGGGCGGATGGCATCTCAGTATTCGGCTTCCAGGACGCCGGTCTTCAATGTTACGATTGCGGGAGGAAGCCGAGAGAAAGTGATGAGATTTTGGAATATGACATGCATCTTGTGCTTTGGTAAGGCTGCCTTTAATATCACAAGGGCATTCAAGTTTGCATGCATGCATTACACTTCCTTTGCTTCTTATGCTGAATTGAATTCAGTGTTATATTGCAGTATGTCACATTTTTCTCCTAGTTAGCCCGTGTAACATTTCATTTTAACTGATTAAAATAAAATTCATGCACTTATGACTTTCAACTTGTTCCATTATAAGTCAAATTTATTTTAAGAGCAGTTTAAAGACTTCATATAATATCACATGGAATATGTAATCATTTCCGTTTTTAAAATCTATACCTTATTTATACATTCAAAATTGGTTTGGTTTTTATGATTTTTAAGTGCAGTATAAGGACTTTATGGTCTTATTAATACATTTGGTTTTGCTGTAATTATGGTTTTGATTGATTAGAATTTCTTTTTTGTCTCTCCTTTTAGATATTCCTTTCTTTTTTACCAGGGGTGACCAAGTTTGGTCCTCGAGAGCCCCTATCCAGTTTTCCATGTCTCCCTCCTTCAGCGCAGCTGAATCTAATGATCAGCTTATTAGCAAGCTTTGCAGAAGCCTGATTACGATCCTGATCATGAATCGGTTGTGTTAGTGGAGAGAAACATGGAAAACAGGCTGGATAGGGGCTCTTGAGGACCAAACCCCTGCTTTATACCATACAACCTTGGTGACAAATGGAATCCAAGTTTAATTTCAACAGAAAAACAGTACCAGTTTCAGCATTGGCTGTTCAATTCTTACCCTCCGCTTCGCTCTGAAGATGATGGTTTCGCCAAGGGCGAGTTATGCCTTCCTTGAACTTGACAAAAAAAAAAAAAGGCAGAGGAAAATAACAAGTGAGGATGGCAGCTAGTGTGATATTTGTGGTGTGTTGTATGGCGGAAATGAGTGTACCGTACCCGGCTTGTCAGCACTTGTTGATGCTAGGTTTCTCGTCAGCGTGATACCAGCGGTGGGGACCAGACTACCGGCTTCACTCCTCTTCAGGTAGGAAAGCTCTGCCAGATTCCGCTGAAACAAAACAATGAAAATAAAAAAGATTGTTGGTGGGGGGGCAGGGGGGTGAGATGGGAAATGCATTCTACTTATTTGACTGACCTGGTTTGGTGGTACATGCGAGGCCCCTCCAGCGGACACAGGATGTGGGTAGCGAAACGTGCCCTGTGATATATCCACGGGTTTGGAAGGGAAGCTAGAGGTTTTGAGCATGTCTCGGAGGGACTACATGTAGAACAGTGGTTCAAGGAATACAGGCCTTATGTTACTAGTATTCTTGCACTAGTAATGGTCTGTATTAAACAATGGGTTGATACACAATTGAAGATTCTAAATTTCATCCTCCTTTCCTTTCAGGCCTCAATTCCAAACTTTTCCATACTAGCGTAGCAAATCTAGTTTTAAAAACGTCGGCAAAATGGTTCCATCTTAATCTCTTTACCTGAGGAGGTGGGAAGGCAGAGTTCTGCAGCATAGACGAGTTGGGACTCCTGGTGTTGGCATGGGCAGGCACATATCTGCGTCCCATCTGTGTCAAGCCGCTGAGGCCCTGGGACGGAGAGGAGCCTCCTTGGATGGGTCTGGAGGGAGGTGGAGGTCCATGGGGTCCATGGGGCCCAGGAAGCCGGGCGCTCTGGTACCAGGACCAGTGGTTGGATGCGGCCTGCCTGTGGGGCTGCTGGGAAATTTTGTCAACCTGACACAGAGGATTTGTCAAAGCAAAGAGCCAACATTTCATGTCTGGCATGATCCAAAATGCACCTGCGAGTGCAACAAAGCTGAGGAAAATCCTCCAACCTGCATCTGCAGCTGTGCCAGCGTACTCTGGCGCTGCTGGGCAGATAACGACAGCCCACCAGTCGCCGGCTCTCCTCTGGGACCTGCCTGCTGGTTGGCCATAGACGGCTGTACAGAGCTTCTTTCAACCACAAGAGAACCTGCAGACCACAAATCAACTATTTAATACACTAACTCCATCAAAGCAGGGACACCTATTTGAAGAAATAGGATGCACAAATAAATATCCAGTTTTCCAAATGTTTTGTAAAGACTTACAGTATCTCTAGTTTCACAGACAGATAAGGCATCTTTTGGAAATAAGCAGTCTTACACCTACTGTATGTTTTATTATTCCCATGTTATATCAATTCACATAAAATACAAAGCCCTGTTACTCTGTAACAACTACCGTCCAATTTCATTAACAAATAGTAAACTAATTGCAACGTATTAAAATTATTACAAAAAAATTCTTGCAGCAAGATTACATCAGGTAATTGGTAAACTGATGAAAAATTGCCAATCATAATATGACATGACAAAACTATTCAATATCATATAAAGGGAAATAAATTACAGTAATATGGAAGACTATTTTGAGGGGTGCAATGGGAAGCCGTTTTATTTTGGCGTTTTGTGTGGGTTTGATTTGGGAAGGGGTTTAGAAGTGGTTGAGACTTGGTCTACTGCTTGCGAAGCAAAGCAGGCACATATATTACTATTCTAGAAAATCAGGTTTATTATTTCTGATAAATTTTATTCTTTATTATTCCACGTTTTTTTCCGCAAAAATGCATGCGCATACGTTAACCGACCGATATGATTTTTAGCTCATTTTGTTGCAATTTTCCCCCATCTTTAGCTCTGTGTTAAAAAAAAATTTAAGGAATGTAAGATCTCCCTCCTGTGCGGGTTCAAAGAGAGTGAGCGAAAGGGAGGAAAATAGCCTCTTAACATTGGTGTGTACAGTATTGCGTCTGCTAGAGTGAAGCAATCAACGTCAGAGTGAAGAGAGAAAAAAATTCATTTCGAAAAATCTCACTTCAACTCGTCACTGTGGCCACAATCTTTGCTCACTAAACATCAAATTCGCACATTTTGTAGTCACAAGGGTCTTCTTTCAGACAAACCCACTTTTGTTTGGCAAAAGTGTCATTTAGTACCTTTTTTTTCATTTAAAGCGAGGAGAAGTCAGACTTTTTCGCCCATCTTCCCAATGTTATTTTGGGCGCCCTTTTCTCTTAATTTTTTTTTTTAAAAATCTTAAGTTTTTAACCTGCTCTAATTCGCTAATTTTTCATCCGATTAAAAAAACGAGAACATGCTCACGTTCCCCAAACCCTCGCCGTTCTAACGAGCCATTTCTGGAATCTGCATCTTGAACTGTTAAGTCGTGAGATGCTTTTGTTCGAGGTGTGCGTTTCTCATACAAATCTGTTGAATGTGTGTGCGTGATGTGCCCAACTAGTTAAAATCAAATGTGTGTGCGTGACTGTTTTTTAAAGCGACAGTAAGATACTTTTTATGTTGATTATAGTTAATTTCCACATTTCTTGACCGATTACAATTGTTTAAATTTTACATTGTTCAGCTCATTTCAATTATTATTATTATTTTAAAAAAATCATTTTCCAAAAAAAAGCACATTATTTTTTAGTTTTTAAATGCAATTTAAATAGTGCTTCTTTTTTTTGCTATACTGCCTGGTCTCTAACTTCTGCATAGCAACTGCCTCAGCCAATCATCTCTCTCACCATTGAGCTCAACTCGCCCCCTTTTTTTCTATGTGTACTCAAGGCTTGGCCTATGAACGACTACTACTATTGCAAATGCTATTACTACTACTACTACCTTGGACATATGATTAGGTACGCCCAGGATTCTCGCCACTCCGTCCACCCAGGGCGGCGGCCATCTTGGCCAATTGATTAGGTACACTGGTATAGATATTTATTAATATGGCGCCACAGCTACTTGGCGCCCATTTGAGCTGAGACCACGACTTACCAAGGTCTACATTTGAGGCCCAAAAACCAGATCGACACTGGAAGCGGACAGAACTCTGTGGGATGACGGAGGGATTGCATCTGGCGCCCATCAGATAGTGGATCTGGAATAGAATCTGGAAAGAGATTTGGTATGAATACAAATATTGTAGATGTGGCCAATTGCTTGTCTATTCCTGGTTAGTGATGTCAGTCACCAGTCTCTTGCAGTAGAGGAGTGCGGTGCCACTATGGCTAGCCGTGGCCCACTTGGTAAAACTGATCACGTGGTCAAGTTGCCGGCGCAGCGAGTTGACTTCATCCTGCTGCTTTTTCAGACCCAGCTCATGATCTTTAGTAAGAGCCTGGAGAAAGTACATGTTCATTAAGCAATTCATCTAAAATGTTCCCAAGTGTGATTGAGGGATTCAAAGCAACCTCAAGCTGGCTCGCAAGAAGCTTCCCCTTCCTGTTGATCTCCATAATCAGGTTGCAGATGGCCTTCTTGATTTCATTTGTTACAGACTTTCGGTTTTCTTCAACTTGCTGCAGTCTTAAAAAAAACAATAAAACAAGATTTGTTATTAATTGACACGGATCAACAATATCAAAACATCACTAAAAGTTTACCCATTGTTGATACAGTTGGAGACGTCCTCTATGGCCTTTCTTCTTTCTTGCAGCTGCTGCGTCATGTTCTCCAGATACTGTCTGTGGTTCTTGTACGCATCCTCCAAAAACTGATAGCTAGGCACAAACAATGTCCAAGAAAAATCAATTAAATCGATAGAAATCCATCACTGATGACCAACAAATTGTCTTATTGCACTTTTGCAAAGTATGGGCCACAGTTGCAATTATGGGTACGACAAGTACAACGAAGCAATTAAAGGGACCAGGCTTTCATACTTGTGATCCTTGTGTTTTAGCAGCTGACAGTCTCGACAGGTGAGTCGATCGCACGTCTCGCAAAAAAGCTTCAGCGGCTCCTGCTTGTGGATGTCACAAAAGACTGGCTTCTGCGTGGAAACAGCCACTGCTTCTGCACATGTGAAGCAGGTGTCAATATAAAAAAAAACACATTACAAGTGTGCCAGACTGCTTTATATGCGCTACCTGGAGACATTTCTTTCTTCTGCCGTATAGTGTGATCCCTGGTGAACTTCACCCTCTGGTGCGCCTCGATACAGGTCACACACAAGAACTCCACACACTCCAAACAGTAGCCTGTTGCCTCTGTGTTGTCGTCACAGCTCATACACACCTGTCGGAACAAAGGAAGAGATGCGAGTACAAAGCCAGTGCTTGAACGAAAGAGGAAGTCCCCACTTCAGCTGCCCAACCTGGCTGTTTTTCTCCATGGTACTGCTTGGCACCTCGGCCGAGTCCTTGACAAAGAAGTTGTCTAGCATGTCCATTTCCCAGCACTCCTGTCGGCATACTGGACAGCGGATGGTACCCACTGGATGGAGAGATCACATGTAAACATTATTAAACAACCAAATAAGGCTTTTTAGAGGCTATTAGTGGCATACTATACTGTATCAATTCTAATACTGTACGGGTTACCTGATTTCACTATATGAGCAGAAAAAACATTTTGAAAAGATGCAGTACACGATAATAATAGCAATGTGATATGTGGCCACCATCTTTATGGAATTTTCTTTAAAAATATATATATTTTTTTTTAAAAAAGCTGGAATGAGCATCTAAAAATCTCTATAACAATTGTTTTGAGAAAAGAAAGAATTACTTAAGCACAAGTTCTCAAAAATAATGTTCCATTTGTGCTATGCAAGTCAAGTTTTGAAACAGCTTCTAGTTCCGGTGGAAAATGAATTAAAAGCATTAAAAAAATGGTTTGACACCAACACATTATCTCTAAATTTAAACAAAACAAAGTTTATAGTTTTGGGCACGAGACAGGTCAAGCACCAAGTCAAAATTAGAGCAGATGCTAGTGAAATAGAAAGAATGTATGAAAATAAATTTATTGGTGTAGTTATCGACGAAAGATCAAGATGGAAATCCCACATCGACAATGTTAAAAGGAAAGTGTCCAAAATTATAGGGATTCTTTAGAAAACAAAGGATGTTTTGAATAAGAAGTCATTATATACATTATATTGCTCATTATTATTACCATATGTAACCTAATGTGTGGAAATGCTTACAAAACAAATACTTACTCTTTTTTCAAATGACAAAAAAGAGCAATAAGAATTATTAACCAATCAAAATATACAGAACCAACAACTTCAGTATTTATCAAATTAAACAATGACATTTTATGATTTAATTGAGTTTAAAATTTCTCAAATAATGTACAAGGTACACAACAACCTATATTTGTAACACACCTTTGTTTATGATTTGTTCTTGTTTTTAATTTTTTATAGACACTTATACGCCTCAAATCATAGTCACTGTCTCTGATTTCAAATAGCTTCTGAATATTGTGGCAAAGTAGGTGTATATTTGTGAAATAATTTTGGAATTAACCTGAAAAGGTGTGAATCACTGGTTGTGTTTAAAAGGATAAACTGTATAAAAACAAAGTACAACAACAATATTTAAATCAGGTATAAGTCAGTACAAATGTAGAAAATAGAGTGCAATTAAAATTTTATGTGTAAGCCTTTGTGCTGATTTATAGTTCTGTAAAAATGTTTGCTTATCAACTAAATGTACAATACTGTTGGCATATCTACAGTATGCACGTATAACTTGTGTGCAGCTGTTTATGTGTAAGTTTGTGTTTGTTGTTGTTTTTTCTTTTGTAAGGGGGGTAGGACACGTTTTTACATCTTCCTACTCCTTTTGAACATGTAAGCTGTGCTTAATGATGATTAAGTATGTAAAAAAAAAACTTTTCTTTTAAATCTTTTTTATTTTAATTGCAGTATTTCTGTTGCCGGTTTATATGTTCAATAAACAAACAAATAAAAGATTTTTAGGGCAAGTGACAGCGTTTGGAACGTCACTGAAATTTTAACATGTTGAGTGTTGAGAATATACCTGTTATGTAGAGAAATATATTAAGTTTGACAGTTTTACTCTAATTTGAAGGTATTTTGACCAGATATTCTATACATAATGTTACTTAAAAACATCCCCAAACGAGGCCTTTTTTTACCCCAACAAAAAAACATAAACTTCTCCAGAACCCATCAACCGATTTTCAAAATTATTGGTTTCTTGTGCTCAAGTTCTAGTGGCCATTCCAACCAGACATTTGAAATGCTGTCGTTTTTTAGAAATCGTGTCACACTGAAAATCGTGTGAGTCTTAAGACATGCACCCAAAATGGCTGCTTCAAAAAGACTGATTTCCTGTTCAATCCTGGACACAGGTTTGTGAGACCTACACATGCATCCTTTATATATATCTTTATAGATATGACCGCTCAATTTAAGGTCTAACAATGAAACTGGTGTCAAGGGTATGGGTTTAAAGAGTGGTCGTGTTGGGGACCCCTAAAATACAAGCTGTATAAAGGTAACCCTACTTGCAAACAGTGTTGATAGGTAAGTGGTGGTGATGCTGCACTCACATTGCTTGTTGTTTTCCACTTGGCCGAAGGGGTGGAGGGATTGGTCCCTCCTGGGTTCGACTCCCCTGAACGGTGAGGGCAGACATCTCTTGCAGAACGAGTGAAGACAAGGGAGCAGTTTGGGCTCTCGGTTATGGAAGCTCAATTTGCAGATAGGACACGTGTCCATTAGCCCGAAGGCTCCTTGTGGCTTCGGCCTCTGTTCTCCAAGGGGCAAACTCTCCGCCTCGTTCTCCACGATGATTACAATGTCATCGTTGGCAGCAGATTTGCTACTCGGATCCATTACAGTGACACGTATTGATTAATCTGGACAGTCAGTCGATGTAGCGTTACGTCGGGAAACAAAAGGCCAGCAGAGTTATTTACGTTATTCTTCGGGACATGGCAAACACACGTTATACTTTTAATATGTTTTCGGATTAATCATATATTAGTCATTAGCTGCCCAAAAGATAAGGTTATTTAAGAACTAATAATACAATTCGAGACTGGGAGGCTAGCATCGTTAGCAATGTAGCTTCCTCATTAAATTGTTTAAGTCGTCCGGTACAGTAAATTACAAGCCACTCACGAGATTTATGATTAAAATGGCTTTAAAATACACTCTTACAGGGTGACTAAACAATATAATTATCGCTACATACGTTTTATTAAATCTTATGTGTCTTTAGGAAAGACGGCCATCGGTTGCTTGAGACCAAAACAGCCCATATACCCAGAATGCACTGCGGCGAGTTAAAGCTACAGTGTCTCATTTAATAATGCCAAAATTAATCCGATGCGACCCCTCGTTCGATTTTACGCAAAACAAAAATGGATGGCTGGAGTCAAATAATGGGTTACGTAACTTTAGTCCACTTCCCATACTTACATTGTAACTCTTTGGACCTGGGTGGGGTTTTCACTGTGGCCAAAGGGCACGCAACGCGGGTTGTAAGATTTAAATAACAGACATTTCAGCGTGAAGCAGTCGGTGGCAGTGCACACGTTGCAGAGCTTGGACATTTCTTTCATTATTCACAATTTGGTAAATATGAACTGGACAGCTGAAAATCACGCTGTCCCTCTTTGCGACGGGATGAGCATGCCTGTGATAGGACTGGGTACTTACGCAGATCCCCGCACGGTAAGAAACTACACCACATCTGAAGATGATTTAGGAATAACTTCAAATTACACCACTATGCACTGACTCTCCCCCCAGACCCCTAAAGACACAGCATACAATGCTGTAAAAGTGGCTATTGAGACAGGATACAGACACATTGATGGCGCTTTGGTTTATTTCAACGAACATGAAGTGGGACGAGCCATCAGGGATAAAATAGCTGATGGAACTGTAAAAAGAGAAGACATTTTCTACTGTGGAAAGGTTTGCAAAACATTAGAGGGTATTTAGGACTGTTCATGCATGGATTAATATTATCTGTAAAAACTGGATTGTTGTGCAGCTCTGGAATACCTTCCATCCGCCCGAACTGGTCCGACCTGCTCTGGAGAGAACTCTGCAGACATTACAACTGGAATATGTTGACCTGTACATCATTGAGCTGCCCACTGCATTTAAGGTGCACTTGCATTTGACGCAACAAAAGCGATGCACATTGCAGAATTTGTTCCATTTTTCCAAAGCAGCAATACATTCGTGAATATTGACAATTTTCTGCAGCCAGGAGATAACTTCTACCCGAAAGCTGAAGATGGGAAGTACATTTATCATGACACAGACCTCTGTGCTACTTGGGAGGTGAGAATGATCCCTCTATATAAATGCAAAAGTAATTCATAAGTTAAGTATTAACTATGAACAGGTAAGTGCACTCACTGCTGGGAATTCCGAATGTTTGCTCAAAGTCAGGTATAATTTTTTTTTTGCATTGTTTGTTTGCTTATTAACTGCTTATTTCCCCCTCCTGGCAAAGGCTTTAGAAGCTTGCAAAGATGCCGGGCTGGCGAAATCTCTCGGCGTATCAAACTTCAACAAACGCCAGCTGGAGTTGATCCTCAACAAACCTGGACTGAAACACAAACCGGTTTCAAATCAGGTGCAAATATCTACAGTGAAACAAAAACATAATTGCTGAACAATGTAGATTGTACAAACAAACAACAATTTCATGTTACTAAACAAATACAGTATAATAGATGACATAAAACTGCAAAAATGCTGCTGCACTTTCATACTAATTATATGTTGCTGATGAATGCAACACAAAACATCCGCATCTTCTCAGGTTGAATGCCATCCCTATTACACTCAACCGAAGTTGTTGGAGTATTGCAGGCAGAAGGAAATTGTCATTGTGGGATACAGCCCATTGGGGACATCCAGAGATGCATCCTGGTATTGCCGAGCAACCCAATGGATTTATGTCTTTCTAAAAAATTATTTTTGCTCAAAAATGGCTAGGTTTTAGATGTAGAAATGTAATTTCCTGACAGGGTTAACCTAACCTGCCCGCCACTATTGGAGGATGAGCTTCTGGTGTCGCTGGCTAATAAGTACAAGAAGACCGCCGCTCAGGTTGCCCTCAGGTTCAACGTGCAGAGGGGAGTTGTGGTCATTCCAAAGAGCTTCAGTCCGCCTCGTATTAGAGAGAACTTTCAGGTTTGTTTTACAATTTAGGATGCATAATTTGGAATTTGAAAAAACAAAACAAAAAAACAATCCTGCACTGCACCATCCTGGCAGATCTTTGACTTCTGCATTTCCGAAGAGGACATGAAGGCTATTGAGGGTCTGAACAAGAACATTCGCTTTGTGGAACTCCTCATGTAAGTAAAAGCGCATCATTTTGACGTTTATATTCTACTAATTAATATGTAATTCATATTTTTCCCATGTTATCCAACAGGTGGGCCGATCATCCTGAGTATCCATTTCATGATGATTACTAAACAACGATTTTAAGAAGTATATTTTGTCTCCTTCACAATCCTATCGCGTGTGCTTTGGAGTATTATAAAACTCAGGGGTGTCAAACTTATTTTAGTTCAGGGGAATTTGATCTCAAGCAAACCACACCAGCATATTCGTAGGCTGAAATAATGACAATTCAAAATGTTTTCCCATCATTTTGGTGCAAATAATTACAAGTACATTTGGTAAGTATTCACATTTATTGATTATTATCCTGTTTCAAATCATATTATGGGCACTCACAAATGTATTTTCTTTTTTTTCAAGTGCACTTTAACACTATTATGAATCAGTGTTTTCATTTACATGTGCAATTTTCAGGTCAAAGTGGAGATATAGTACAGGAATTTATTGTATGTACCTTTTATAAAGCAACTTGTTAATAGCAAAAAAAAACATGAAAGGGTTCCACCAAACCAACTTCTTGGACTGAAGCTGTTTCCTGATATTTTGCTATATTCTGTGTTTTTAACTCATTCACTGCCATTGACGGCTATAGATGTCAAAAATTCATTTGAACTATTTATTTTAGTTTAACATTTTTTTTCCACTTTTGTTAAGAGTATGAAAATCTAGATTTTTTTAATTATACATTAAGAACAGGTATAACATTTGTGATTAATTGTGAATTAACTATTGAAGTCATGCAATTAATTATGATTAAAAAATGTAATCGCCTGACGCCCCTAATTTTTAATAATCTTTTTTTTATCACGTCAGGCGATAATTTTTTAAAATTGTAATTACTCGCATGACTTCACTAGTTAACTCATGATTAATCACAAATTTTATATCTGTTCTAAATGTACCCCCCAAAAATGTTTAGGTTTTCATACTTTTGTTAACAAAAGTGGAAAAAATAACTAATAGAAATAGTTAAAATGAATCTTAAAAAAATTCAAATTAATTTTATGAAGTCTATAGGCAGTGAATGAGTTAAATATCTCGACATGTAGTATTAATTTAGTGCAAATTTGGTACATCATTTTACACAAAGTAATAATCAATATCAGGCATCATAACCTAAATTTACATATAATATCAGAATGTCATTTACACGGTAAATCGTCATTTGCAATGCGACCTCCAGTGGACAAAGTTCACAACAACAGATACTTTTAATGAAAAATTGCAGATTGTGTTTTCTATCTCCATGGGCCAGATTAAGATGGTACGTTTGACACCTTTGATCACAGCATTTCTAATCTATTACAATCAGCTATGTTACATTTTAAAATGATTTTTAATTGTATCAAATTTCTTTGCTGTGTATTTTTTTAATTAACCATTCCATTGTACTAACTATTTTGAAGACCAAGTATGAAATATCAATCAATAAGGTGATTTTTTTTTATCTTTAGTGCTCTTTTCTTTATTTTAAATGTGTATCCAACATGTAGTTTTAAATTGTAAATTTAACAAGTTGTACCATGTATTCAATAAAATAAGTATAAAACCCTTTTTAAAACCCTGTTTTCTTCCATTTATTATTTTATTTTTATTTATTTGTGTGTTTGTGTGTGTGTGTGTGTGTGTGTGTGTGTGTGTGTGTGTGTGTGTGGGGGGGGGGGGGGGTCAATGACGACTCCACGCCGCTAAGAGGCGCTAGCACGATTAGTATGGCAACAACAGCCACAGGCAACGTTAAATTAATAAAAAGTGACATCAGAAAAATAACAGTTCATTTTTTACATTTTAACCACGACGAGTAAAGCTTTCGTAATCACAACATGTCAAATTAACCCTGGCAAAGCGACGTTTATAGCCAACGTTAGCTGCGCAATGCTGTGTTGCTAAGCTAACTAAATTAGCCCCTCTGTGCTAGTTTCCCGTACGCGTCAATGAATGGCGGAGGCAAGTGAAGGCATCAGTCAACAATGTACGATAGTGACCGATTTGGAAGAACAATGATGGCTTTTTATCAGTAACATCGGCATAGCTTAAGTGGCAGCATACTGCTCGGCGCGAGTCCGCTCGATTGGAAGTGCAGCATCGCGAAGAGATCATGTGTTACACAGGTACACACACCGAGCTAGGTTAGCGCCCACAGCTAACGTCGCTATCCTGGATTGCGTTCTTTGTATTTACAAGAACGTGTGTGTTTTGCCATCAAATGGTGGATAAAGTCGTTTACTCACCCCTATTGTGTATCTCCGGCGTGAGAGAAGAGGCGTGATGGCGTTTTGGACTGACACTGCCATCTGTGCTCTGTAGGAGAGACGACAAAGCGACACAAATCCAAGCTTTTTGTATGAATCCAAGATGGAGTAACGTTCAAAATATCTCCATTTCATCCCTTATCATAAACGTCATTGACGTTATTTTACACCAAGGAAGATGATGGAGGAAGTTCCACGCGACGAGGAACATTTGGATCTAGTTATGGCCTGGTGAACGGAACTTGGGGATATTTACTATAACACAATTATTATACTCCTCACGGGCTGGGGAAAAACATCCAAACATGTCTACAATCGGTGAGTTTGTGCCTCCTCCCGAATGTCCCGTTTTTGAGCCAAGTTGGGAAGATTTCTCGGACCCCCTTGGATTTATCAACAAAATCCGGCCCATCGCCGAGAAAACTGGCATCTGCAAGATCAGACCCCCTGAGGTAAACTTCCACGTAACAACACACAAACATGAACAGTTTGAGTTATTGTCTGTCACGTGTTTTTCTCTGCTCCTTTTCTGTCGGTCTGTATTTTTATTTTTATTTTTATTGTATTTTATTTTTCAAGAAAAATAAGACCACTTCCCATCACCCCAATTAGAGGTCACACAAGGCGTCTGTTGTGTGCACCATCTCGCAAACGCCTTCATTTTATGTTAAATGTCATAATCTAACATTAATAAACCCTAAAAAGATCTCATATCGATGGGAAATAGTTAAATAAACTCACATTTTGTGCATTCAGCAAGCTACTTTACGTTAGCTACGTCAACTCGACGTCGGGCCTCAGGTAGCCCAGTCACACCTCACTTTATTTTGTACAGGCCTAAAAACAACCATTATTGGACGTTATCGATTTTATTTAAATGGATGGATATTATTATTGTTATTATATGAATGAGGACCTTTAATAAAAAACAAAAAAGTAGGCAGGTCCTGGACGGACCACAACCCACATCAAAGTCACAATTTCCTTACGTCGTGTGCTACTGGTTCGGAAAACCTTATTCGTATTACATCGTGATTAAGCCTCTTAATTTACTTTTATGCGTCAAGTCATTTTCCATTTTTTCCCTTTTCTACAAGGACTGGCAGCCGCCGTTTGCATGCGACGTACGTCATTTCCGGTTCACGCCTCGAGTACAAAGATTGAATGAACTTGAGGTAAGTTTATTTATTATCATCATTGTGACAAATGCATTAAGTTCGATGTTTCTCTACCTTTTATGGGGCATTTTTATAAGGATAGGCACATTACCTAAAGGTGTATTCAATTTACAAACATAGTAACCTTCCAGAGTAGTGGCATAAAATGGCATTGCATCATATATATATTTTTAAATATATATGTTTTGGGTGCATAATTTAGTTCATTTAATTAGTATAACGTTGTTTTTTTTTTAACCATTATTTAACCAGGAAAATCCCATTGAGATCCGCAGATCTCTTTTTCAAGGGAGTCCTGGCCAAGAGGCACAACACAACATTAAGTACAGTTAAAACACTAAATTAAAAACAGCAACAGGTTAATGACTTAATTTCCAGGTTCTTTAAAAGGGCATCAAACTGAGACTAAGTTATAAGATCTGGAAGTTGAATTGTCTTTTGTAAAAAATTCCAAACTGTAGGTGCTCGATACTGAAAAGCCATATTTCCTTTCTCTGTCCTGACAGTAGGGGCAGTTAGTAAGATGCAGTTAGTAAGATGCAGTCAGTAGATGTTCTGAGAACGAAGAGAGTAAGGTCCATCAGACTTTCGCTGAAGATAAACTTTCAAGTATGGAGGGAGTAACCCTATGAGTCCCTTTTAAATAAATCTGTGCCAGTGTGTCAGCCAACGAGTGTCCAAAGCAGGCCATCCAACCCGGGAATACAGTTCACAGTGATGAGTTTATGGACCATAGTTTGTTATAAAGTGCAAGGAAGCATGAAAAACAGAGTCCAACATATGTAGAGCTTTGGCTGGGGCATGTGAGTATAAAAGGTCTCCATAACCAAGCACAGGAAGAAATGTTTCAGCCACAAGTCTCTTCCTTGCATGGAAAGAAAAACACAACTTGTTTCTAAAATAGAAATTTAACTTAAGGCGCCTTTTTTTTTAAACAAGAGAATCAATGTGAGGCTTAAAAGACAATGATGCATCAATTAAGATGCCAAAGTATTTAAAAGCATTAACGACCTCAATCACTGAGCCATCAGGAGCAACAATAGGGGAAACATTCTTCTGCTTGTCTTTACTATTAGAAAACACCATTACTTTTGTTTTGCTGGTATTTAAGGAAATATTCAAGTCAGAAAAACTACAACAAACAGTTGTAAATGCATTTTGTAAATTGTTAATGGCTTCAGTGAGCGTAGCTGCGAAAGAATAGACAATCATGTCATCAGCGTAAAAATGACTGCTTACGTTGCTCAGATTCTGCCCCACATCATTTATATAAATTGTAAACAGGACATTGGTCATCACATTTAACACTTTGAGTTCTTTCAGTAAGATAGTTGGAAATCCAACCAAGTGTTTACTCTGAAAGTCCAATACCCTTTAACCGCTGCTTCAATATCTGATAATCTACAGAATCAAATGCTTTGGTCAGATGTATAAAAACAGAAACACATTTCTGTTTTCTGTCAATAGCAGAACGAACATCATTTACCACTTTTAATGCCGCTGTTATAGTGCTATGCTTTTTCCTGTATCCAGATTGAAAGCCAGATAGATACAATGGAATGCAACTCCAAGAATTCTTTTAACTGTTAGCCAATTAGACCCTCTAAGACTTTTGACAATATCGACAACTTTGGAATGGTCTGTAATTGTTCAATATAGCTGGGTCACCGCCTTTTAACAGTGGTGATACAAAAGCAGATTTTACATGTTTTTAGAATAGTTGAAGTAGACATGGTAAGATTAAAAATATATGTGAGAGGTTCTGCAATCACATCAGTATCAACTTTTAAGAATTACGGCTCTAAAAAATCTGGGCCATATGACTTTTTAGTGTCAAGACTTTGGAGCTCTTTGTATACCTCCACTACAGTAATGGGTTGAAAATTAAAGAAGGGTTGCTCAGGTGAAGAGAGAGAAATTATCTACAACTGCATTAATGGATTGGTTCTTTGATGAGTCAGCTGATATGAAGTACTCATTAAAGCAATTCAGCATTTCATGTTTCTCTCTAACAAGTGAGGATGTACCAACAACATAAGTCGGTAAAAGACAGTGTTTTATCACTTACTGAGAGAGATTTAATTTGTTTTCCAGAAACGTTTTGGATCATTCAAACTATGTTGTAATTGACAAATAGTATTCCGCTTTAGCTTTTCTGGCTAATGAGGAACATTTATTTCTTAACCTCCTAAATGTATCTTCTTGTAGACCTGATAATCTTGCTTTTGCTCAAGCTTTGTTGCGTTCATTAAGAACATTTGAAAGTTGAGAGGAAAACCAGGGATTATCCCTTTCTTTTATCCTAAATTTTCGAAATGGTGCATACTTGTTCACAACATCAATCAAATTTTCATAAAAATACCGTCACACTAATTCAACGCTTGGGATTCAACTAAGACGGCACCAATTGCAGTCTCTTAAATCAAGAATAAATCCAGTCTCATTAAAATACTTAAAATCTCTCTTTATAATGACACGTGCTTTGAGTTGAAGAGTTTTAGTACATCAAACTGCTGCCACCACACAGTGATCACTCTAATCATTACAAAATAATCCAATGGCACTGTATTTATGAGGAGCATTCCTTCACCTGTCCATCACTTCAGATTTTCTCTCCTCTGGGTCCAGGCACTCACTCGGGTGAAGCTGAATTTTCTGGATCAGATCGCAAAGTTCTGGGAGCTGCAAGGATCCAAGATTCGTTTCCCACACGTGGAGCGTAAGGTCCTGGATCTGTATCAACTTAGCAAGGTAAACCTGGAGTCCATTTTATGGAGGATTGTATTTGTGTATTATTCAACAGAATTTTTTTTTTGCACATGTTTAGGTTGTGTCATCTGAAGGCGGCTTTGTGACCGTGTGTAAAGAGAAAAGGTGGTCCAAAGTGAGCAGCCGAATGGGCTTCCCGCCTGGGAAAGGCACCGGTTCACTCCTGCGATCACACTATGAAAAGATCCTTTACCCCTATGAGCTCTTCCAGTCGGGGGCTACTTTGACTGTAAGGCCGGTCCATAAATCTTCTTTATTCGTTTTGTTTTTCAGCCGTTTGTATTGAAATTCTCACATATTGCTTTCCGTTAGGGCATCCAGCAACTATACGAGGAGGGAGATGACTGCGAGGAAATTGATGAGGGTGTTGGTGAGGAGGCAGTTGAGGAGGATGACCAAGAAGATGATGAGGACAAAGATGGAGAGGTTGACGCAGCGCAGGTGAAAGAGCGTCCTCGGTCCGAAAGACGCTCAAGGCGACTTAAATCGGAGGTGAGTATCGAGAAGGATTTACACTACTTGTAAAACTGCATTTTTCAATACACCAAATAATGTATCTTATTTCAAGTTCACTGTTTTTAACACTATTCTTTCAAATGGTGTTCTGCCAATTGACACATGCCATGCTTAAAGTTTAATCCAACTATTACACTTGTATAGTCATCAAGTTTGTGAAGTAAAACAAAGCATGGCATAGAAGTAAATGTTATCTTATTTGTCAATTTATAAAGAAAATATATTTTATTAATTTTGCCATTCATTAATTTTGTCTTTATCTCTCTAGAGGGAAAACAAAGAGCCTAAAGGCCTCAAATTCTTTGGTACCAGTCCCAAGATGGTGGACTTTGAAATTGTGGCGACAGGTAAGAAACATATGAATTGTCCCATATTTTTATTTCCCTCGTGAAATGCAATCATCAGCCGAAAACCCTCTGCTTCAGACGACGGCTACAACAAGAAGCATCGTCACCTCAGAGCTCAAGCCTTTGCGATCAAAATGAGGCCGCGCAAGGAGACGCTTGAAGTCAACTTTGTGAGTGTCGGACTACAGTTTTGTGTCATCTGATTACTTTCCTAACTTAATATATCACTCTCCCAGATCGACCTGTACTTCTGCCTGATGTGCGGACGGGGCGATGAGGAGGACCGCCTGCTGTTGTGTGATGGCTGCGATGACAGCTACCACACCTTCTGCCTGATTCCACCTCTACATGATGTGCCCAAAGGTGACTGGCGCTGCCCCAAGTGTGTCGCAGAGGTAAACCTAACTACCAAGATCAATTTTCCCTTCTGTACTGTATCGTTTTCATATTTTTTCCCTATTTTTTTCTATGTAGGAGTGCAGTAAGCCCAGAGAGGCATTTGGCTTTGAGCAGGCCGTGAGGGAATACACGCTCCAGAGCTTCGGAGAGATGGCCGACCAGTTCAAGTCGGACTATTTCAACATGCCAGTCCATGTATGTAAAGTATTGCTGAATGATTTGGAAATATAATCTTATTCTTGATTTTTTTTGTTGTTGTCAATATTGCAATTAGGGATAATGGCAATATCGTGATATTGTGATATCGCAATATTAAAATTGCTACAATATCATCGTCATCATGTCACAATAATAAAAGCAGCACATCTGTTAAAAAGGTGTGGTAGTATTCCATTTGTGCAGTGCTACCACCTTGTCCGTAGTGGTTAGTTTATTAATGCAGTTTAATTTTAATTAGGAACGTTTTTGCCACTGCGGTGATTACCATTCCTATAAATCAGTCATACCAGAAAATTTTTTTCAACATCCCTGTCCAAAAAAACATTGCAGTATGTCATAAGTCATATTACAGTAATGGAAACAAATTGTGGCTTTATCACTTCAACTTTTCATGTTTCATGAAAGAATGAAATGTAAATATGTTAAGCACTTAACTTATCTAGACACTGTAAATTAATACATAAATAAAAGGTAAACTAAGTTTAGAAACATACATTTTACAATGGATGTTTTGTCTGTCATAAAGTACATGCTGTACATATTAAAAGTTGGTTTTCATTTCAAAGATGGTGCCCACCGAGCTGGTGGAGAAAGAGTTCTGGCGCCTGGTAAGCAGCATTGAGGAGGACGTCATTGTGGAGTACGGAGCCGACATCAGCTCAAAGGACGTAGGCAGCGGATTTCCTGTCAGAGACGGCAAGAGGAGGCTACTGGGAGATGAAGAGGTGAAATGAGATGACTGATCTGCTTTGCTTTGATAAGATTAAAAAAAATACTCATTGTAGTTGGGGGAGTGAGCTATACATTTTTCACAGTGTTTTGAATAATGATTAATAGCATTTTTTTCTTTACTGTTCCTGTTAGGAGTATGCCAACTCTGGATGGAATCTGAACAACATGCCGGTGCTGGAGCAGTCGGTCCTCACTCACATCAATGTGGACATCTCGGGCATGAAGGTACCCTGGCTCTATGTGGGCATGTGTTTCTCTTCCTTCTGCTGGCACATCGAGGACCACTGGAGTTACTCCATCAATTTCCTCCATTGGTGAGATTGGTGAAAAGACGTTTGTCACTGTCATTGTTGCAACAAGTTTCATCTCACTCCATTTGCCTTCAAACATCAGGGGAGAGCCAAAGACCTGGTATGGAGTGCCGGCGTCCGCAGCAGAGCAGCTAGAAGAGGTGATGAAGAAGTTAGCTCCGGAGCTGTTTCAATCGCAGCCGGACCTCCTCCATCAGCTGGTTACCATCATGAACCCCAACATCCTAATGGAGCATGGCGTGCCTGTATGTGACCAAGTCTTCACACATGATCATTCTTATTAGAGTTGAATAAAGGTGGAAAATTTGTGATAAATATGGAAGGCTATCCTGGGGAATTTTAGAAAGGTATAATATTCAAGTATAAATATAAGACAAAAAAAAGCTTTTCTTTTATAAGCAAACGTCAGTGTAAAATAATAAAATATAAAGTGGGACATTTGAACAGAATATATTTATTAGTAGAATTTGATCAAGTTTTAATTATTTTATGGAACAATCAATTATTTTATTGAAGAACAAAAACATGAATGTTAAGTAAAATATTATTCTACCCAACCCATTAAGGCATTAATACTCATTGACTTCCATTCATCCCAGAATAAATTCATATTTGACATGATCAACTTCTATAGCTGTAAATGTAATTAATTCCTGATTTGTTTACATTAATCTCCACAGAAAGTTTACATATTTGATGAGCCACATTAAAAAAAAAACGTTTGTAGGTATACAGGACCAATCAGTGTGCAGGGGAGTTTGTGGTCACCTTTCCCCGAGCCTACCACAGTGGATTCAACCAGGGCTACAATTTTGCAGAGGCTGTTAACTTTTGCACAGCTGACTGGGTAAGTAATGCTTCCTCCATTCATAAGAATGTTTAATAACGTCTCAATGAATGAGTCTAATCTAAATATTAATCTGGTTACGTCCTTCCCAGTTACCCATGGGCCGTCAGTGCGTGGCTCATTATCGCCGCCTTCGCCGCTATTGTGTCTTCTCGCACGACGAGCTGTTGTGCAAGATGGCCGCTGATCCAGACAGCCTGGACGTGGAGTTGGCTGCTGCTGTTGTTAAGGAGATGGGGGAAGTGATGGATGAGGAGACTCAGCTCAGAAAGGCAATCCAAGAAATGGTGAGTAATGCAGTTCTCCATTCAGGAATTCACTTTCAGTAATCCCCGCTCCATCCCAAGGGTTTCAGGCATGTTTTTATAGCATTGACAGCATGTTTTTGTTTTATTAAATTACTTAAAATACACTTTTAAAACAATACAAAGACATTTAAATAGGTATAATATATTGAGTAGGGCTAAACAATTTTGAAAAATAAACTAATTGCAACCCCTTGACTTTTTGCACGTGACGTCACAGCCCTCATGGGAACGCCCCCTACGGGACGCTAGACAGCAAAAGAGCCACTTGCCTGTATTGTAACCATTGAATCTCGTACAACGTTAAGTCCTTTATCTAATGGATTATCTTATAAAATGCTCATATCTTGCTTTGCAGTTGGTTGTACAGACAGACAAAGGAGTAAACCAAATGTTGCTTTTTATCGCATACCTACAAATGAAGACAAAAGACGTTGATTGATAGCAGCAATCAACAGAAAGGACTGGCAGCCCACAAAGTATTCACGGATTTGCAGTGATAATTTTTTGCGAGGTTAGTTGATAAATGTTGTAATTTTACTAGTAAACGTACACTCTAACAAAGATTGGAACAGAGGTGTCAAATTGCGTGTTTCAAATCACATTAACGAGCCAGATAGTTAGCGTCCACTCCAACTGCACGAACACACAGCCTAGTTTTAAAATGCACCTTCTTCAAAACTATTAAGTGCATTTGACTGTTTAATAATGGGGGATTTCGTCATTGTGCTTGGAATTTTTCACTCTGGAGCCGGATTTATATTCATGAAATTACTGCATAGCTTGCCACTACGATAGTCATTTGTTCCATGCTAGTAAACATAGTAACACAACATCATCACGCCATTTCAATATAGAATGGACTGAGTAAAAATAAGTCAGTTAGCATGATAAACAAGTTTTACCTTTACATTACGAGGTATATTGTCCCCCGGTGTGAGCGTAGCATCTCGTCCCAGAGACTCAGCCAGCGACAAGTTTTTAAGTGTAAGGAGCGGCATTGACTACATAATGATATAGGTCGTGCGCTGTGAATTCCGGCAAAGTCGGCGATTTGATTAACTTGGTAAAAACAGCATGCAACAGAATGTAAGGGCTGTTTTCAAACTAGCGATCTCCAACTTAAGTAAATATTGTGCTCTATGAGTCCCGACTAAATGTGCAACTTCGACTGACAGGCGACCTTCAGTTGAAGTATTAGATTCCATGGCTCTATGGGCAATAATAACTTTTAATTTGTAAAATAACAGTCACTAAGTCGCTCCGGGTCACGTCCACTTCCATTCAACACTCATTTCCTTCCGCCGTCCTTCATAGGGCAGTCACGTGATCACGTGACATCGCTGCAAATGGTCAATAGAGCTTGTTAATTGTAATCCAATTTTTTCTGTGAAAACTGACTTGTTCTTTGTTGCCTGTAGGGGGTGCTGTCCTCTGAGCAGGAAGTTTTTGAGCTGGTCCCCGATGACGAGCGCCAGTGCTACAAGTGCAAGACCACCTGCTTCCTCTCTGCGCTCACCTGCTCTTGTTCTCCTGATCGGCTGGTTTGTCTCCACCACGCAGCAGAGCTCTGCGATTGCCCTCTCAGCAACAAGTGCCTCAGGTAAGGTCTTCATATTTTTTTGCACTACTTTTCTTGCATTCGGCTTCTTGCATTCGGCTAAAGTGAAGTAAACCTTTTCATGTTCAGGTATCGCTACGATCTGGAGGAGTTTCCGGCCATGCTGTATGGCGTGAAGAATCGTGCGCAGTCATACGACACTTGGGCAAAGAGGATCAACGAGGCCTTGGCTGCAGACCAGAAGAACAAGAAAGGTTTCTACCTATCTTCTACCTTAGTGATTCGTGTGTGGGAAATTATCCAATTTCCCAAAATATATCTACCTAAAACCTGGTCAATTTGTGAGTAAATTGAATTAAATCATAATTTCCCCAAATGCATGTGTAGTTGTGACATTTTTGTTTGGTGGTGTGCTGTGAAATTTGTTTTCTAATCCAAACATGCGCCTTGGCTCAATTAAGGTTGGGAAACACTGCTTGGTAATAGGTTGGTAATAGGTGTGTTAACCCATTAAGGCCTACAGTGCCTGACAAAACATGCCGCTAAAACCTATGGGTGGTTTTTGAGTCACCCCCAAAAACCTGAAGTTTTCCTGAATATTCAACAATATTAAAAATAATTGATTTCATTTTCTGAAGCAGATAGAAACATAATTCCCCAAATTATTTTAGAGCTTACACCTGTGGCGTTCACATACACACACACACCTCAGTTTATTATTATAAACCTTCAATATACAGTATATATATTTTTTAAATCAACAAACAAATGTTGCATTTGCGGGTGTATAACTCCAAATATATTTACCTTCAACACTGGAGCGCAGTTGTAATAACCTCGGGGGATCGGGGTAATTATTTGTCGTCCATTCCGTTACAAAGCCGTCAAAATTTTCAACATCCTCATTGTCTATAAACACATTTCTTAACAGTATGTCACTGTAGACTCGTTACACTGATTCGAATTCCTCCCGCGCTGTCGTCAATCGCATCATTTATTTAAAAACTACCGCGAATCAGCGTCAACCATAAACGCTTGAATAAAATTCCAGGATATGCTATGGGGCCCACGTCACCCTATTGTGCATATTCTGATGCATTTCATCAGCTAAGAGACCAATAATTGGTCAAAACACAACAAAATGACACATCTGCTCTCCCGGGTTTAAAGGGAGAAGCGCGGTCACATGTTCCTGGCCCAAATGGGTTAATTGCACAGTCTCTCTCTCATAGATCTAATTGAGCTCAAGGTTTTGCTGGAGGACGCAGAGGACAGGAAGTACCCGGAGAATTCTCTGTTCCGCCGCCTCCGAGAAATGGTCAAAGAGGCAGAGACCTGCTCCTCCGTAGCTCAAATGTTGCTCAGTCGCAAGCAGAGGCACAGGTAAGATGACGTGTTTGCACACAAGTGAGACAATTGTACATCTACGATGGTTTTCCACCCACAGCAGCCGCCTGCGTTCTGAGAGCAGTCGGACCCGCAGCAAGTTGACTGTAGATGAGCTCAAGGCCTTTGTGGAGCAGCTTTACAAGCTGCCCTGCATCATCAGCCAGGCCAAACAAGTGAAGGTCCGTTCCCGTCTGTATCACCAAGATTGTGTTTTGAAAAAGTAACAGAAAATAAGTTGGAGTATTCACGTTGACAGGAGTTACTGGAGAATGTGGAAGACTTCCACGAGCGAGCCCAGATCGCGCTGGCAGACGAGCTGCCGGATTCCTCCAAGCTGCAGGCCCTTCTGGATCTCGGTAGCGGCCTGGATGTGGAGCTACCTGAGCTTCCTCGCCTCAAACAGGAACTCCAGCAGGCCCGTTGGCTTGATGAGGTTGGCCTCCAAATACTTTATGTAACAATGGCTCTTTTAACTTAGGGATCCACAAAATAAGTTACTCTGTGCTGACAAATGTATTTATTATATTCATCAATTATATATATATATATATAAGCTAATACATGTAATATAGTTATGGATAAATTAATACAATAAATTTGCTGTTTTATATATTATTTATTATAAGTAGCTAAAAAGTTAAATACAGTAACCAAATTGCTGGGTTGGCAAAGCACTTACTGTGCTTTGTAAACTAGCTATATAGGCAAATGGCGCATGTCAGCTAGTGTCAGTGGAAGCATATTGAATTGGATTAATTTGAAAGTGTTACAAGTTGCTTTCTATTAAACATGTCAGGAATATTTTGGTTGAAATATTTAAGAAAAAACATTCCAATGGCATTTGGGGGAGCACATGGCTATTCGCATTAAGATTATGATGGGTCCTTGGGAAAAAAAAAATCTCCCCAATAAAGAGCCCTGGACCCAAAAGGTCAGAACCCATTATTTAAATATCATAGCTGTAACGATGTGAAGTCTCCACGTGACATCTGCTTTCTTTTCAAGGTCCGCATCACCTTGACGGAACCTCACCGTGTCACCCTGGAGCTGATGAAGAGACTAATTGATTCCGGGGTGGGCCTGGCTCCCCATCACGCCGTGGAGAAGGCGATGGCCGAACTGCAGGAGATCCTCACGGTCTCTGAGAAATGGGAGGACAAGGCCCGTGCTTGCTTGCAGGCCAGGTATTGTTCTGCATTCGGTCAGATAACTTATTGCGTATAGAGGGTACACAGTGTTGCTGAAAGTAACATGTTGAGTTGCTCCTTCCTATTTGTATTCAAACAAAGGCCTCGGCACAGCATGGTGACATTGGAAAGTATCGTGCTGGAGGCCAGGAACATTCCAGCATACCTACCTAATATTTTGGCTCTACGAGAGGCCCTGCAAAAAGCCAAAGACTGGACTGCCAAGGTGGACGCTATTCAGGTATAGAATGTTTTCTTGGTCAGTGTTTCCCAACCTTATATTGAATAAACACACATTTTACATTAGAAGAATCTCACTCATCCAGACAAAAATGTCACAAAAAGTACTGCATATATACTGAAATAATAATGTTCTCATCTCAGTTCAGTGAGTCACAGCATGTTCGTGGTTCGTGGTTTGATTATTTGCCAAGTTGCTGATTTTTATTTTTGGGGTGGGAACCTATCCGTTATTTGCTGAAAACTCACCTATTTTATATTTATATGCTTGGGCCAAAGCCATGTCTCATAAAAATATTGCTTTGGCGTCATTTAGTGGTAAATTGGTGCAAAGGTCATAGATCTGTCTACACGAGTGGTTGGGAATCCCTACTTTGGGTTTTTGGATCTGTGACGATGACCTTTGTTTCCACACACAGAGTGGGAGTAGCTACGCTTACCTTGAGCAGCTGGAGAGCTTGCTGGCCCGGGGCCGTTCCATCCCGGTCCGTCTCGATCCGCTGGCCCATGTAGAGTCTCAGGTGGCCTCGGCGAGAGCCTGGAGGGAGAGGACTGGCCGCACCTTTCTAAAAAAGAACTCAACATACACACTACTCCAGGTGAGATGTCGCATCTCAGGTTAGCTGGGTTGGGAAAAAAATTAAAAATATTTAAAATCTTACATTTGATTAAAAAAAAGAGGAAAATTTTCCTGCCATATTAATTTCCGCATTGGAATGAAACCGAGTACCCCTTGTGATGATTCATATGTTTTTTTAAGGTTCTCAGTCCTCGCGTGGACATCGGCGTGTACGGCAACAGCAAGAGCAAGCGGAAGCGAGTGAGGGAGCTCATGGAGAAGGAGCGAGGAGGCTTCGACCCCGACACCTTGAGTGACTTGGACGAGAGTCTCGAGGAGGCGCGAGACACTTCCACCGTCGTCGCCGCCTTCAAAGCCAAAGAGCAGAAAGAGGTGGAGGCCATCCACTCCCTGCGCGCCGCGAACCTGGCCAAGATGGCCATGGCCGACCGAATCGAGGAAGTCAAGTTCTGCCTTTGTCGGAAGACGGCTAGCGGCTTCATGCTGCAGTGTGAACTGTGCAAGGATTGGTTTCACGGTGTGTGCGTGCCTCTGCCTAAGACGGGAACACAGAAAAAGCTCGGCGCCGGTTGGCAGAGCAATAGCAAGGACTCCAAATTTCTGTGCCCACTGTGTCAGCGGTCCAGGCGCCCCAGGTTGGAGACCATCCTGTCTCTGCTGGTGTCACTGCAGAAGCTTCCTGTGAGACTACCAGAAGGAGAGGCCCTCCAGTGTTTAACTGAGAGGGCAATGAGCTGGCAGGTACGCACTTGAAATCAAGGCTTCTCAACGTTTTTGGGTTGATGCACCCCTCACATGGGAGAGGTTTGCAAAGGATCCCTTCATAATTGTAACATCAGTTAAACTAACACGTCTACCCCTACAAAAATATTTTTTTGAGAAAAAAATTGTAAGCGAAAGACGAAGCTCTCGATTTACCAGTTTATTTACCTTCCTACCCTCATCTATGGTCACAAGCTTTGTGGGTCGTGACCGAAAGAACAAGCTCCCGGATACAAGCGGCTGAAATGAGTCTCATCTGTAGGGTGTCCGGGCTTTCCCTTAGAGATAGGGTGTGAAGCTCGGTCATTCGGGAGGGGCTCAGAGCCGAGCCGCTGCTGCTCCGCGTTGAGAGGAGCCAGCTGAGGTGGCTCGGGCATCTGGTTCGGATGCCTCCAGGAGGCCTCCCTGGAGAGGTGTTCCGGGCATGTCCCACCGGCGGGAGGTCCCTGGGACGACCCAGGACACACTGGAGAGACTATGCTTCCCTCCTAAAGCTGCTGCCCCTGCGACATGACCTTGGATAAGCGGCAGAAGATGGATGGATGGTTACAAAAATAAATTCATGGTTTTTAATAGAATTTTTTTTTTAAATGAGAGTAGTATCTTTTTTTTTTATCAAGAAGAGTAGTGATGTTGACAAGAACATGTTTTTTAGAGAACAAAAGTCATAATATTATGAGAATAAAGTTACATTTTTCCAAGATAAAGTCATGCTATTATGATATTAAATTCAGAATTTGAGGGAAGAAGTCATATTTGAAGTAAATTTCACCTCTTATTTTGAAAAAAAAAATGTTTGATGGAATGATAGATAACAATCATATCAAAGCTTGTAAGGTCAGGTATGATATAATAACGTTATATATATATATATTTATCTATTTATTTTGTGCACTGGTCCCCTCATGCTTGTTTATTTGTTCATTTGCAATTCTCATCTAGTCATCTGCAAATTACACTTGAATCCCCATAGTACCGCTATATGTCAAAACTCTATTAATGTTACAAAGCTGAATGGTCATTCCATCATATGACCCAAACTCCCAAATACGAATTTAAAAAAATGATACAACATAATTATTTGCAAATTATTTTGTGGCTAATATAAAATAAAACTAATTCTCAACGTTGCTTCCAGGACCGAGCGCGTCGAGCTTTAGCCACGGAGGAACTGTCGTCCGCCCTGGCCAAGCTTTCTGTTTTGAGCCAGCGCATGGTAGAGCAAGCTGCACGGGAGAAGACAGAGAAGATCATAAACGCCGAGCTGCAGAAAGCCGCAGCCAACCCTGACTTGCAGGTAGGACGACATATACTACACACGATATGTTAGGGATCAAGGGTAAAATGCACTATAATCTGCCATTGTTTATTTTTGGAAATGTTGTATGCATCAAAAGTTCTTGTGGTATTGGTAGTTGAGTCAAAAAAAAAAAAAGGACAGCAGTTCATTGATAGAAGATAATCTAATGTTGTCTTTCAGGGTCACATCCAGACCTTCCAGCAGTCAGGCTTCAGCAGAGCCACGTCACCTCGCCAGTCTGTAGACTATGACGATGAGGAGACTGACTCAGATGAGGACATCCGGGAGACGTATGGTTACGACATGAAGGTAAAAGTAGTAAAAGTGGCCATTAAATCAATCGGAGGTTAACAGAGTCCATCTTATCATAGTTTTTTAATGTTGTGTTTGCAGGACCCAGGAGAAGTGAAGCCTTACCTCTTCTGCGATGACGAAATCCCAGTTAAGTCAGAAGAGGTGGTTAGTCACATATGGCCATCTGCCACGCCCTCGTTCTGCGCAGAACACGCCTACTCGTCAGCTTCCAAGTCTGTTGTACAAAGTGAGTCTTCTCTCTTTTCTATTCCTTCTCAAACAAGTCCTTACCATGACAGAAAATACGGGGGGGAAATTATATTGCAGATGTGGGAACACCACGAAAGCAACCCAGGAAGACTCCTCTGGTACCTCGCAGTCTGGAGCCACCAGTGCTGGAGCTGTCGCCGCAAGCCAAGGCCCAGATGGAGGAGCTGATGATGCTGGGTGACCTGCTGGAAGTGTCTCTAGATGAGACCCAGCACATCTGGAGGATCCTGCAGGCCACGCATCCTCCCTTGGAGGAAAGATTCTTACAAGTCATGGAGGTAGCCACAGTTTCTTTTTTTTCTTCTTTTTTTGGGAGTGTCCCTCTGTATCATGAATTTTAACCTATTGCATGGTGGTTCTATGATGACTTTTTTTCCCCCGCAGCCTGATGACAGTCCAATAGAGAAGTCTTTGAAAATCAAGATCAAGGATTCAGAGAAGAAGCGCAAGCGGAAGTTGGAGCGAGCTGAGCACCACCACCACCATCACATGCTGATGTCATCCGCCGCTGGGGCCAGGACGCTGGGCGGCGTGCGACCATCCAAGTCCAAGGAACTGAAAAGGGCTGGCCTGGAGCTTGGCCTCGGGGGCAAAGCCAAAAAAAAGAAGCTGAAATTGGGCCTGGATAAGAATCGGGAGATGAAGCAGCTGGCCAAACGTTTAGCCAAGGAGGAGAAGGAGAGGAAGCGGAAGGAGAAAGCGGCGGCCAAGGCAGAGGCCGTCAGAGAAGGGCTGGAGAAGAGGAAGGAGAAGAAGATTCTCGACATCCCCTCCAAGTACGAATGGTCTGGTGCCGAAGACTCCAACGACGAGAACGCCGTGTGTGCGGCCAAAAATTGCCAACGACCGTGTAAAGACAAGGTGAGGACGGATGAGAAACACTCAGTCACACTCATGTCACTCATGCACTAAAAGAAAAAAAAACATTAGCAGTCCAGTTCAAATGACTGATAGACACATCGATGGATTACATGTTAACAGAAGTCAGGTGTGATGTTAGTAATATTTTATAAAATGTTTACACTTAACTGTAGGACCTTTACTGTAAGTATTTATTTCCTCTATTTACCATAAAACTACATATTACATGCATGAGCTTGAGTGCTTCTGCTATACAACTAGTGGTGGGCCAACTTTTGTGCTTAAGGCCAAAGTTGATTTTTAAAGTGGACAAATGACCCATGTCACTCTTAGATGAGACTTGAAGACAAAAAAAAAAACTTTTTTGTATATTTATATGTCAGGTATGCATAATAGTTCATTTGAACAATTATTCATTCACATTTTAAAATCTATAATTAGTTAAATTATTGTTTAAAGGGGAAGTCAACCCCAAATTACTTTGGCAATAATATTTTCTATGCAGCCCCACTAAGTCTAAATATGGTATTCTGGTTAATATTGCGTTAGTGGAATATGAGTTAAGCAGCAAATCCAGCCGTTTTTATCCATCTCAGGGGGCGGTCTTTTTGACACTTGCCATCAACTGAAGATGACATCAATGTTGCTCAGGTCTCACATAACAACCAATCACAGGGCAGCTTCAGAAAACAGGTGAGCTCTGATTGGTTGTTGTCTGAGCCCTGAGCAACATTGATGTCATTTTCAGTCGACAGCAAGTGGCAAAATGGCTGCCCCTTGAGATAGATAAAAACAGCTGGATTTTGCTTCATAGCTTATAATTCCCAAAATTTAATATTAATTAGAACGTCATGTTTAGACTAGTGAGGTCACATATAACAGATTACTGTCAAGAAATGTTTAAGCTTGACTTCTACTTTAATTAAAAAAAAAAAGCTAAAATGTGTATACATAAAATTTTATTTACAATAAATTAAAAATAAATAAGCGATTGATAATGAATGAATAAATACTTTAACCAATGTTAGAAGAAATAGCCAAATTAATGTTGTGTTCACCCTGTAATTATGAGGCCCCGATCTCATTTGTGTTCCACCTACACGTTTACCTTGTTTGTAGAGTTTGCTTGAGTTAATCACAAACATGTTCCTGAAATGACCATCATGTAACTTTATTGTATATCAACAGCTGAAAACAGCACTAGAACACCTTAAAGAGATTTACACATAACATATTAACAGGCCGCCCTGTCGGGAGACGCCACACGAGGCTAGCCATCAAGTTAACAAATGGCCAGTCTGCGGCCGCCAATCAGAGCTGTGGAATTTGGTAGGCTCGCCACACAGGTGGAATTTTATTGACACGTCTTGCTTGTGACAATGTTTTGCTGTTAACGTAGTTTTCAAACTGGTGTGCTTAGATTCCTGGCGGTCTGCGAGCTATAACTTTGGAGTCTGGAAATATTTGAAGCAAGCAAGGATACCTTGACAAAATATTTGTGACTAGTTGGAAGCACGCCTCAGGTCTAAAGTTTCCAACATGTCGGAATCATACATTCTGTTTTACATGTGAATCCATATTGCACATATTTGTCTGACAACTTTCATTTTTATTTATTTTTGCTCAATATTAGTTATGAAGCAAATTCCCGCCGTTTTTATCCATCTTAGCCATTTTGACACTTGTTGTACCATATTTAGACTAGTGGGGCTGTATAGAACATATTAAAAAATATGTAAAAAAAAAGGGGGGGGGGGGAGGGTTGGCTGAAAATATTAACTTTTTACTGCTGAAAATGGCTCAATGAGTCTAGTATCCCTATAAGAACCACTCTTATATTAGGATTGGAAATTAATCAGTTGTCTTCATCCTGTTTTCATG